>NW_007248570.1:35184-207351 GCF_000164805.1 Carlito syrichta | reverse complement strand
CTTGGCTGGGGAAGTTATTCTTGGTTGAAATTGTTTAACTTTTAGAACTTTAAAGATAGGGCTCCAAGCTCTCCTAGCCTGGAGGGTTTCTGTAGATAAATCTGCTGCTATTCTAACTGGTCTTCCCTGGTAGGTAGTCTGACGTTTTTCTCTTGCTGCCTTTAGGATTTTTTCTTTTATACCTACTTTGTTTAGGTGAATTACTATGTGTCTGGGAGTTGGTCTTCTCTTTTGTTGTCTTGCATGGGTTCTCCAAATCTCTTGTGTTTGAATTTTTGCATCACTGATGATATGAGGGAAGTTTTATTGAATGATTTTATCAAATGTTTGTTCCATTGTGACCTCTGTTTCTCTCTCTGCCTCAGGAAGGCCAATTACTCTTAGGTTCAGTCTCTTGAAGTAATCCTTCATTTCTTGAAAGTTTTGTTCAATCTTTTTGAGCTTCTTTTCCATGTTTTGACAGTTTGGGTTAGTTCTCTGTTTTGGTCTTCGAACTCTGAGATTCTTTCTTCTGCTTGGTTAATTCTGCTTTCCATGCTTATTAGTTTGTTATTTATTTCCATCACAGTATTCTTTACTTCTGTTATTTCTGATATCAGCTCCTTCCAATTTTCCTCTTGTGTCTCCTCAATTTTTTTAATTCTCTCTATTAATGTCTTGATGTCTGGGCTTATTTCATGTGACCAGTCATTCTGGGGCTCTTCATTTTTTGTGTTCCGAAGTCTGTTTCTCATTGTCTGACCTCCCAGGGGTCTGTGTGAAACCTATATTCTTCTTTTGGTTTTTCTTCATTTGTGTAGTTTGTTGTTTTTGTTGTTGTTGTTTTCCCTTCCCTCCTTTTTCCTTCCCTCCACGTCACCGTCTTCCTTAATTCTGTTATTCAGGGGTGAAGGGGTTGTTTTCACTTCTGTTTGTTCAATCTCCTATTCTTCCTTATGTATGTCCTTTTACTTTGTTCAATTCTGGAGCTGCTCTGTAGTTTGGGGTTGGTCCCTTTTGCAGTTTTGAGATTTACTTAAGCGGGGAGGTGTGATTCAAAATCTATCTGCAGGTCCTGGTATCCCACGACAGGTGTATGAATAATCTGAAACCCACTTCCCACTGCCTTGGGATCTGTCCATGCAGTGGGGTTGTATGTTTACTCCCTGAAATAAAATGCGGTTAAGAGAGGGAAGAGAATGGAGCAGGCAGTAGGGGGAAGTGGGGGTGGGGAGAGAGAGGAGTAAGGGTGAAAACAGATGAGTGTACCAAAAAATGGAGAGAGAGACAAAAAATTGAAACATATAAAAGCAATAGACCACAGCTACAAACTAACCAACTCCCATACAAAAACCCCATAGACATACAATGTTACTAACATACAAGCTTACCAACCTCCTTATTGGTGTGCTGTTCCTCTATACAAAGATATGGTTTACATAGAGAAGAAAAGAAGGGAAAAGAAGGAGGGGAAAAAAGGGAGGGAAAGGAATCAAATCAGTAGACTAACAGAACCAATCGAACACACTGAGAATTTTCCTTTAAGTCGAATTTCCTTTCTGCTCTGATTTCTAGCTGTCTTTTCAGGCTGGTGAGTTTGTTAACAGTTAGAATCAGTTGCCCCTGGCCTGTTGTGAAGGGCAATTCAGAACATCACTCAGTTCACGACTGCCCTGTTCACCACTCAGATCTGGCCTGTGTCTGTCAGGCTTCCATTTTTCCCCTTTTGATGTCATTACCTTGTATTACCAGCGAGTGGTATTATCTCTCACTCCAGATGGTCTTTATCTCAGCTGCTCACCCGCCCCTAAGGGGAGGGAGATGTTGCTTCAAAGCACACGAGAGGAGACCCCCGGCCTGGCAAGACATCTCGGTGGTAGTAGACCTCAGCAGATCTTGCTCGCAGGGGCTTCAAGGTCTGAAGTTCTGGATCACCTCAGGCACGGGCCATGTGATATGCAATGACTGCCTTGGCAGCAGCGGCTGCAGCTCGCCTTAAGCACTGATGGTGCAATGTTGAATGGCTGCCTTGGTGGCGGAAGCAGCAGCAGCGATGGTGATGTTGGCTCATCTCAGGCACAGGCAGTGCAATGTGGAATGACTGCCTTGGAGGTGGCAGCAGTGGCGGCGGCAGCCACAGTAGCTGCCCAGACCACAGTGATGCCTCAGCGAAGTCTACCGCCGAGCTCCGTGTGAAGAGCAGGCTGTCGACGATGGGATCTGCAGCCTCCAGGGAGAGAACCAGAGTCTCTTTGTGTTCTTCTTGGTGGAGAGTCTCACAGACCAAGCTGCCCCATCGCCATCTTCCTGGAAGTCTGTATTCCCATTTTGTATTATTGTAATTGGGAATAATCGATTTTAAGGGTCATGAACCAGTTTAAATATCAACTAACAAGAATGTAATAATTCAAACATGAATTTATATCCCAGCTTTGCCATTATTTCCTATAATGTCTTCAGCAAATTCTTAAACATATTTGGCTTTCTTTTACCTGGTCTGTAATGTGGTAGTGATAAAAAAATTTATTGCTATTGGTGAAATAAGACAATGTGCAAAAAGCATTAAAATATGATTCCCAGGAAATATTAGTAGTGAAAAAATATAGTACCTGGGTTCCAGTGATTATAAGTTTGTCAGTATTGCTTCACTCCTTTCAACTTTCAAGACATTTATCTTATGTTTCTCTATTTAAGCTGCAAATATCTCAGATAAATTATTGATTTAAAAGATGAAGCAGCCGGGCTCGGTGGCTCAGCCTGTAATCCCATGCCTTTGGGAGACTGAGGTGAATGGACTGCCTGAGCCCACGGGTTTGAGACCCGCCTGGGCAGCAAGACCTCTTCTCTACAATAAATCAAAAAATCAGCTGGGCATGGTAATGCACGCCTGTACTTCCAGCTACTTGGAAGGCTGAGGCAGAAGGATCTCCAGAGCCCAGCAGGTCGAGGCTGCGGTGGCCGGGAGTGACCACTGCACTCCAGTCTGGGCGACAGAGTGAGACTCCAACTCAAAAAATAAAGATGAAGAAGCATTTATATGATCTGAAGAAAAACCAGAGTGTTGATTTTTAAACTTTTTTATTTACCCTTAATGAGAAGCACAGGTTCATATGTTGAGTTTAAGGAAAAGGGGCACAACTAAAGGAATGTGTCACTTATAATTCCACTCTTTATTCATGTTGTAAGAAATGTGATCTACCACATGTTTTTCAGTTATCTCACTATGGGATATATTGAAGCACAGTGTTTGATATTATATATTTATTTTTATTCAATATAAATAAGTATTTAAGTTTGAATAGAGCAGAGATTGTTTATTTGCTTTATTAAGTTTATTTTAGCAAAATTTAAAACAATTCAGTAGAATATATAATTGAAAAATGCATATTTAATGTTTCATCAAAAAGAAACAATAACGTTTCTGCCAGGTGACTTCTTTGGAGAAAGTGGTGATACACAAGGAGATCTTTAATATGTATTTTATTCCTTCTGACTAATCAAACCTTATATTGTTCTGTCAAGGAATTTTTAGAAAGTCTAATAATCCATTTAACACACAAGCAATAACAGTAAATATGTACTGAGATTTTGAACCTATGCATCTACTCAGTGGCAAAGTTGAGTTTTGAGCACTAGTATGTTTTACTTCATAGTTCATATAAATTATAGTGCCTCACTAAACTATATGATCTCATAAATTTATTTACTCTGATTCTTTATTTTTTGTTTAGAACTATGCACTTAGAAACATGAAAGAAAAGGAATTAGAAGAAATAAGTAAATATAAGTAAAAGGCAAAAAACAAACAAAGTTAATATTGGACAGAAAAGTAAGCAAAAGGAGAAATTGAAAAAAGTCTTTAAACTGATTTATACACTATCTACCTGCACAAACATACGTGATGTGTGATTCTGTCTGTGTGTGTTTTTGAAATGCACTGCTGTAAATCTTTAAAATATATGATTACTTCTGTTCTTTTTCTTGAATGTGACTGAACCAAAGTTTCAACACTGACATCCCATTTGGATTGTAAGGGGAAGGGCATTTCAAAGACAAAAACCCATCAGAGAATACAAATTGCTTCTAAGTTCAAATGTAATAACCATTTGCAAGTGCAGTTTAGGGGATATCAACTACCATTGAGACTGCATTCACTTAAGGAGGACATCAAAGGAAACCAGAGTTCTTACCACATCATGATTTATGGATTTGGCTTGAACCCTTGTAATTATTTTCTTAGCACTAGAGAACGGTCATAGATGCAGGAGCTCCACCAAGCTCAAATTCCTGGGAAAACAGGACACTTGATTCTTTCTTGCTGATGAATTCTCAAGGGCATTTTTGTTGCAATTAGGACAAAATATTATTTCATGCTTTGCACTATAATGGACAAAACTGTTATCAAGAAGGCTATTATTCTTTTTGACAAAAATAAGCCTCCTAAATTCCTTCTGTTAAAATTTTTGAAAAAAATGTGATAATGAAATGAATATTTCTACTGAGAATTTTTATCTGAACAATGGAACTGATTATATCTAAGTAAAGTTAGCTAACATGAATAATTTCTGAAATGTGTAAAATTTTATGATTATGATATAATTCCACTTTAAGTAGTAAACATTGTTTTTTATACTTATAATGTCTAAAATTGCAAATATTAAGAAATGTCAGCTATCTCACAAGCTTTCTTCTTTTTTTGCATTTGATTTTATTGTATTGTGAAAAGTAGAACATGAGAGTGATAAAATTGAATATTTAGCTGAGGAGATTTCTTTTTTTAAGTTTTTGTTTTAAAGATGTGTTGTACGATTTAGGATTAGGTATACAAATGGTCATTGTACTGGTAAAGTTTGGGCCTCACTTTGCTTCCCACTACAACAGGTTTGAAATCAGGTATCCTTATTGATGAAGTGTGCACCCCCAACCCTGTTCCCTGTAGTTTCCCACTACTGCCAATCCCTTTCTTAAAGTATTATGATAATTGATAATCTTGCATTCTTCCAAAGAATGTGCTACCTTTATTTTGATTTTCTGATCAACTAAAGTAATTTTAAATTTAGAGGCTGTGAGAGTTAGTTGAGTATACAAAGTACTAGAAAATTACAGTCTACATACATATCATGAATTTCAACCCCCATGACCAATTTCTCTTTGGCCAACTTCTGCATTAAAATGATAAAGTGTGTTGGAAAATCTACATAATTATTGTATTTTATGCCAAGAGATAAAGTTATCTAAAATTAAACAATGTCCTCATGATGCATTATTCATTTGTTAATTTTTTTTTTTTTTTTGAGTTGGAGTCTCACTCTGTCGCCCAGACTGGCGTGCAGTGGCCGCTCCCAGCAACCGCAGCCTCGACATGCTGGGCTCCGGCGATCCTTCCACCTCAGCCTTCAAAGTAGCCAGAATTACAGGCATGCGCTATCACGCCCGGCTGATTTTTTGATTTATTGTATTGATGAGGTCTTGTTGCCCAGGCGGGTCTCGAACCCAAAGACTCAGGCAATCCACTCACCTCAGTCTCCCAAAGGGGCAGGATTACAGGCTGAGCCACCGAGCCTGGCTTTTTGTTAATGTATATATGTAGTGCTGAGGCTCAGAACATGACACCCCAAAGTATGACACTTTGGTCTGCTGAATAGTTTGAACTGAAAGAGATTGGAAGAACTTCATAAACAAGGTCTTTTTGACCTTCTACTGTCCTCCTGTTTCCCACTTCTATTTCTTCCCAAAAGCAAGTTAAAGAAAACAGAATTCTTCTTCCTTAAGATTAGTCATAGAAACTACAACCCTTCTTTCCCAAAACAATCCACAAAACCTAGAAAGATCATTCATTCCCTCCTCTCTTCTCCCCTGAACACCCTAATTAGAGAGGGATCTTGCCCCACATTCAGAAAGAGAGAATGCTATTTTAAGAGGCCAAAAAAAAATCTGAACAGACAGGACTTGCTACGTCTCCCACCCTCAGTCTATTACTTTAAATCATATTTTTATTCAATCAGATTTCTACATGATTGTCCATTCCTTATCCAGTCTAAGCATACAAATAATTTTGTTTTCTGTGTTTGAGTCTTTGTTTCTAAAGTCTTTGTTCAAATAAATTTATTGTTTTTTTTTCTTGATAAGCTATTTTTGGTTATAGGAGTGTCAGTCATGACCTTTATGATGGCTGAGGGAAAGTAATAAAGATAAACAAGAATAATACAGGTGCAAACATAAAAAGGTAAAACTGAGCTTATGCAAACTCAATGTGTGAATGCTAGCTACATAAAAAGACCACTCTTCTCCTGACTAGTTAGTGGAAACTATAATTCTTTTACCCAATGAGATGACACTGATATGTGGCTTTGACTTGCTCCATCCCCAAATCCTTGCTTTTGTGTTCAGTCCTACCGAGAACTATTTTGTCATCAGAATTCATATCCACTCTTAAGTTCAGAGTTTCTTTCCATAAAGATGTATGTGTAAAAATCCGCATGCTTACATAATTTATATATAAATACATATTATATATAATTATATTAGTATCATAGCATATATAATTTTATTATAAAATATAGAATTTATTTTAAGTTGGAATGCTATAAATGCCAAAGTTATGGATATTTTTGTTATTAAAAATAATTAAGATTTTAAATATCAGAACACAGAAAATAACACATTATATTTTAGTAACACTTAATTAACTGCCTGCAAAGGAAGCAATGTTCTTTATAAAGTTTATCATAAGTAGCAATTATTAAACCCTTGTAAGGCAGAGATTTTCCTTATACTCTAATGGAAATACTATAAAAAGGTCTAAATGCTGTAACTTGATCAATGTTTCATAGATATAAGGCAGAGCATATCTGTCTGACTAAAAAATCTGTTTTTTTCCTGTAGCACATTGACTAAATATTTAAACAAAAATATATTGTGTTTAAAAAAAAACTGTGTTTATATACTAGCAATGGACTTAAAATTAAACATATAGTACTATTCAAAATAGTTTTGAACAATAAAACACCTAGAAATATACTTATCAAAAATATAAGCTTTTAATACTGAAATTTCCAAAATACCACACGAATAAATTAAAGGAAACCTAAATAATGAGATATTTCATATGGAGAAATATTTCATACATACAAATTTTTAAAATTAATATTGTTAAGATAACCATTTTCTTTTAATTAATCCATAAATTCAGCACAATTCTTATCACATTCTCATTATATATTTTTGCAGAAATTTATGAACTTAATCTAAAAATTACATGGAAATGCAGATTACTCATAATAGATAGTTGGAGTCTCACTCTGTCGCCCAGACTGGAGTGCAGTGGCCGCTCCGGGCCACTGCGGCCTCGACCTGCTGGGCTCCGGCGATCCTTCTGCCTCAGCCTTCTGAGTAGCCATAATTACAGGCATGTGCTAATATTTTTTAAAAAATGAAATGAAGTTAGAGACTTTATATCTCCAAATTTTCAAAATGTAACATAAAGTTACAAAAATCAAGGCAATATGATACTGGGCTAAAGATACACAAATAGATTAATGTAACAGGATTGGCAGTCTAGAAACACATTTTTACATGCATGGTCAATTGATTTTTGACACAGATGTCAAGTCAAATCAATGGAGATAGGTTAACCTTTCCATCAAATTGCCGGGCAATTGAATATCTACATGCAAAATAAATTTCTCTCTCTATGTATGTATCTATCTCACACTAAACAACAGAATTATTCAAAGTGGAGAGTAACTCTAAGTGCAAAAGCTGAAACTAGAATTTCCAGAATAAAATTCAATAATTGATACCTTGTATCAGGCAAAGAGTTCTTAGATATGACACCAAAAGCAGGATCCATAAAACAACAACAACGCGAGATAAATTGGAATTTATCCATATTACAACTTTTGCATTTGAAAGGACAAGAGATCCTGCTAAGTGAACTGGATAAAGAAAATGTGGTACATATACATGATGGAGCATTACACAGCCATAAAGAAGAACAAACCATCTACTTTGCAGCAAATCGGATGTTTTAGAATTCATCATATTTAGTGATCTATCACGGAAACAAAGAATTGAATACCACATATTCTTACACGAAAGTAGGTCCTGAACATTTATCACAATACTACAAAGGAGGAATTAGCAGTAGCAAGACCGGGCCGGGCAGGCACATAGCACATAGCACCCCTGAGGGTACCTGATCGTAAACCAGGGGAGGTGAGGACTAGTTGGAGGCCCAAACTTTATCTACCATAGATTACTCATGTACCTAATCCTGACTTGTACCCCAGATCTTTATAATAAAATAAAGTAAATAAAGAAAAAGACATGAGAAATAAAATTAAAAGGCAAACCACAAAGCAGAAGAAAATATCTGAAAATCATATGCCTGCAAAGAGCTGACAGGCAGAATATTAAAAGGAACTATTGCAACTCAATAAGAAGACAAAAATGAATGAAATGTTTGATTAACCATTTCATCATATAATATATAAGAATGGCCAATTAGTATACAAATATACACCAGTCATTAGGGAAATGCAAAATAAAACCAAAATATGATATTACTTAACACTTACTAGAATGGATTTAATCAAATTTTAAAAAAAAGCATAGGCAAGAATATGGAGGAACTGAAATCCTCATATACTGATAAGTGGGAAGTAAAGGAATACAAACACCTTGGCAGTTTTAAAAAGTTAAACATAAACTTCACATATGACCCAGTGGTTCTACTTTTAGCTCTCTATCCATGAAAAATGAAAAAGACTTGTATGCACCTGTTCACAGCATACAAGAACTGGTTCATAAAACCTGTTGATAGCAGGTTGATGCATATACCTGTTCATACTACACATATATACCATACATATCATACCAGTTCATACCATACAAAACACTATTCTGAAATTTAAAAAAATGAACTACTGGTCAGAAACATTATTTTAGACTAAAAATCTACATATTTTATTACTTCATTTATATGACATGTCCCCAGAAGGAAAACTTATACTGACTGAATGCAAATTAGAATAGGGATGGAAACTAAGATTGACTAGAATTGGTCAAGAGGATCTTTTGGAATGATGTGATTGTGACAAAACTCTGTAAATTTACTAAGGTTTGCCGTGCACTCAAAACGGGTGATTTTTATAGTCTTACATTTATACCTCAACAAAATTGTTTTTTAAAAAGCAAGCCATTGAGGGTTAAACAGTTTAGAAGTCTAATAATTTATTTTTAATCCCGGTTTCTGAAATGTTTACCCAAAGCAAGATTTATGCAATATTCGAACGCCATAAATAAAATAATTCTTGGTTTTGGCCACTTGAAATGAAATAAAACTATATTAAGAAGCACATCTTCAATTTAAAAGTCAAGTCATAAAAAAGAGAAACAAATCGCTACTCATATAAGAGCCAACAGGATTGGATATACCAAGCAAAGGAGAGAGTCAGAGAATGACAGAATGAGTTGAAAGACAAGGACAGCAGCAAGAAGTTCTCATGTGGGAATGCTATAGTAGTCCAAGTGAGAGGAAGTGATGGCTTATACTACTTTACTAACAATTGTGTCATGGATAGATGAGTGAATTAATATCCACTTTATTAGTGCGAGAGCTAAAAGGGTGAGGAAAAAGAAGTAATTTTCTGGAACTTTAATTTGAACACTTTGGTCTATTTTGGTGCTCTTGAGTGAGACTGGGAAAAGAGAATTGGGGAGGAAGAGAAATAACTCTGCTTATGTTAAACTGCATGATAATATGTGTAGTTAAAACAGATGTCCAAACTTTTTTTCTGTGTCGTGCTTGTTGCCTCCATAAATAACATACTAGGTCTTCTCAACGCTGAAAGCCATATTCTCCATCATACTGTATCTGTCTCCTTCTGGTCAAAAAAAAAAAAAAGTCTTAGCTAAAATATTAGTTACACAAAAGTCTTACCTCCCACCAAATTTCACTTAGTCACCATTGAAGTTCAGTTATCTGTAAAACTATTTGATATCACAGTTGTCTTTGATTTTATCTTCTAGGTGTCCTCAGAGCAACACTCACCAAGCGGATGTTTACAGAGCATCACAAAATGTGCTGCCCTGTGTGATGGTTCAGTGATGCAAGAATCTGAAACCCTAGTAAGAAGAACCATTAGGAAACCAAAGAAAAAGAGGGGAATTTGTCATTCATATAATAGATATGCTATAATCAGTGCATGAGACCATAAAAAAACTGTCAGTTCAGTACAGAAATGTACCCATAATGATGAGGAAATCATTAGCTTTTATTGATTCTCTTAACTACAACCATGGTGTTCTAGTTAAATATATTTATTTATGTAGATTTATTGTCTAAATTCCCCCACAGAATTCTCTATGCACATAGCATAAAGCAAATTCCTCAAGTTGGAAATAAGTTTCTACAAGATTTGAACCTGCTAACCCTTTTAACTTTATTTTCTGTTTTTCTCAAGCTTTTTATACATTAAAAATATTTATGAATTTATTTTCCTTCTATTTGAAAATTATACTAGTGAACTGTTCCACAGAGATAAAAAATCAGCAATAAGGATATATAAATGTTTACTATTGAAATACTTGGTTTACTTAAGCAAAGGAACAACCTCAATATTCATCCACAGTAACTATTTGCCTAATTATGTTTATATTGTGTAGTTATTAATTGTCTCTATATGCAGTGAAAATTCTAAGTTGAAGAGCAATAATGTAAGATGAATTGCTTTGGAAATAAATATTAACAACAAAACAACAAAATCACAAAAAAGACTGAATATGTTGATAAGTTTCTATAAACATAAAGAAAAATGGATGGTCTGTACGTTGAGTTCCTATCATTGTTTATATAACAGAGAAACAAAATTGCATAGTAAGAGGGTACTAACTTTTTGTATATCTATATTTTGATTGATTATAATAATCATGCTTTGCATTTTTTGTTAATATGGATAATTAATCTATCAGATTTAAAGAGTGTCTAGTCCTACTTGTGCTTTCAACTTCAGAGCTATTAAAGAGAAATAAATGCTAGAAATTTTAAAGAATAAGTCATATATATTTGAAGATTTGTTGCTTGATGAAACATTTCATATGTTCTCATATGGAGAAACTGACTACATTGTGATGACATTCAAACATTCTAACTAGCTCTTACTTTTCATTTAGTGTTTTTCTTCTTTTTAATGTAAGAAAACGTTTCTCCCTTTGGGTTTGAATTGTACAACAGTTTGGAGTAGGGAGAAATGTATGCACTAATCTACCTGCATTTATCATGTGATTGGAGGACTTTATACAGGTTGTAAAAATGCAGGCATAGAAAAAGAAACATTGATTCTTCTCATTCACTGTGGTTTCTGAAGAGAATGATCAAACTGTAATGGTTATAGAGAACATGAAGAAAAAAACTAGCATTCTGATGAATTGCCATCCATTTCTGTATATATTCATGTACATGTACAATATTATATATTACATGCATATGTATATATGGAAGCATATGAAAATACTGCAACATGCATTAGTTCTCAATATGCATACCCACATGATATTACTGTTTTTTAAATATTTATATCAAAACTATCTACTTTAAAAACACTGGCACATTGTTATAACAGATGGACCCTACAATTTTTACATTTGGTTATTTCTGCTTTTTTATAGCCCACTTTACTGGTGTAGCTGTTAGTGTTGTTGTTTGTGTGTGTACACGCTTGTGTATGATTACATATGCTGTGTGTATTAATTTTTCAGTAATATTTTAAAATATATTTTATATTTAAAAATTATACATATTCTCTGCATGTATTGTCATCTTTATTAATTACTTACATTATTTAAATTCTTTATGTCATTTTGTTTTATTTGGTACATCTATAACGAAAAGATAGAAAAATGAATTTCTGTCAAGTTCCTTGTATAAATTTTGAATTTTATTTCTTCATATATATATATATATATATATATATATATATATATATATATATGGCAACATAAAAGCTGAAAAAACATCATTTGAGAGAAATTTCAAAATTCTACATTATTAAAAGGTAGCTTTGCTGTATACTTCTTGTCAACCTTAATTATGAAATAAATACCTTCTAGTGATACATGTTAAAAAAAAGTATGAAGTTTATTAACTTGGGAAAGAAAGATCTTTGCACCAATTGCCTTCATTACAATCTCTAGTCTTTCATCCCAAATTAGGAGAATCTCAAGATGATGCTGTCTTTCTAAATGAATGTGGATTGCAATGAATGTGAATGTTGTGTTTATGTTGTTCTCAGACCAAGATGTGGTGGTCGGAAACATCATGAGAATGAGCAAAATCTAAACCACTGCATAGCATAAATAACTCAGCCCTTCTCTTCCCTTTTTACGTTTGGGTACCAATGGCATTCTGTATTCTACACTACTTCCATGATATAGGATTTACCTGACCTATGCCCATGTGGACAGGTCTCAGATGATCTAGTGATAAAATGAATGAATGTGCATTTGGGGTTAGAATCATTATCATAATGAGAGTTTGTTTCTGCTCTGCATTGAAGTCAATTTTTCCAGTAACAGGCTTTTCAGTAATAAAAGTTATTTGATCTTTATTGCTGGTCCTTTAACTCTAGGATTGTGCATGCAAGCTATAGAAAAAATAAGCTAGTCTTATTTAAGATCTGGTATAGCATAACAGTGAAAAGAGTAGACTAGAAATACATTTCTCAGCTTCTAACCTTCTAAAATTCTAAGCTTTCGTTTCTTTACTAAGTGACCTTGATTATATCATTGAACCTTGATTTCTTATTTGTCAAATGTAGTAATAACCACTTTTGCTTTTAGAATTTTATTAAGATTAAATTATCTATCTTTGTACTTATCATTTTATTTGGCACATAAGACTGTGTCTTACACATGAAAAGCATTATATAAATATTTACTATTAGGGGTTAAAGGGCTTTCTAAGTCAATGTAGGGCCAGTTTGCTAAAGTGAGACAAACTGATAGAAGTCTATATTTTCTACATAAACATATAACATATATTATGTATAATAAAGAAGAATACATATACAGTAGATAGGAGTAAATTATGCATGTATACATAATTTGTTCTTTTCTGTTTTCTCTGTTGACAGTCTACATATATTTCATCTTGAAAATAGTCAAATAGACACATTGATACATATAAATTAAGATTAATTAATCAATTCTTTTTTTTTTTTTTTGAGTTGAAGTCTCACTCTGTCTCCCAGACTGGAGTGCAGTGGCCGCTCCCGGCCACCGCAGCCTCGACCTCCTGTGGTCCGGCGATCTTTCCGCCACAGCCTTCCGAGTAGCCAGAATTACAGGCATGCGAACCACGCCCGGCTGATTTTTTGATTTATTGTAGAGATGAGGTCTCACTGCCCAGGCGAGTCTCGAACCCGCGGGCTCAGGCAATTCACTCACTTCAGCCTCCCAAAGTGCAGGATTACAGGCTGAGCCACCGAGCCCAGCTAATCAATTCTTTTATTAATAACATACCCTTGTACAATTACTTAGACATTTTCTTTGAGCAAATTAGGACAGGAAGACAATTAATATATTTCCTGATATAACATAGTTAGTGAAACACGAACTAAAATTTAGGATTTCTGATTCTATAGATGGTAAGGTAATATAATATCTTAGGATAAATAAAATATTAGCATAGGGATGAAGTGCTCAGGACTCAGATACCTTGGTTTAAAACCTTGTTCTGATAGCTGTGTGAAATCTTTAACTGTGCCTCAATTTTCTTATTTATAAAACCATATTTATATAATTTATAAAACCATATTTATATAATCATACCTCGTTTGACTCTTTATCATCAGAATTAAATGGGATTATTTGAAAGGGTGTTTGTGTATGAATGTATGTATATATTGGCAGGGAGAAATCACTTTATGCTAGGGCAGAAAAGTTAAGAATATCACTGATAGGGTCTGTAGGGAGATGGGCGAAGAGGTTGTAGTTAAAACCAGCCATCATGTAAACCTCACAAATGGAGCACAGACTTGCAATGACCCAAAAAGCTAACCCTCTGCTTTAACAGCATCCTGGTACTAATTGCTTTACTGTCAATATCTGCTTTCCTGAGACTATGTGACAGCCTGGTACTGATTGTCAGTGTTTGCTTTCCTATGGCTGCATTTCAGAGACAAGTGATTAACAACACCCTGATAGTGTGGACATCTGCATCTCAAGGCCAGTCCACCGACAGCTAAAACTCCCTAAACTGCTTCTTCTAGCCCGATAAGCCTTGACTGGGGTTTTATGAGGAGCCTGCAAGAGAACAAAGCTGCTGGTTCTTCTTTAGGGTAGCCTTTTTTTTCCTTTCCCGCTAGTAAATTTTCTTTAAGCGGTTCCTTCTCTTTTTCTTCGCACTCGCCTTACAATAACCAAATTTACTTGAAGCATAAATAGTTAAAAACACAATTTTATTCTGATTATTTTATATGTGCGATTCTCTTGGTATTTCAAATAATAACATAATATTTACAAAGGTTCAACAGAACTCAGTTATTTATATGGATAATACCTTCCATGACTAATTATTATAAATGCAACCAATTTTTGCTATGGGATATGCAATTGAATTGGACTTAGATTTCTATATTTAATATTTTCTTACATAGTTAGGTCAACTGAGAAATATGTATCTAAATGTCTATAATACTTCTCATAACAAACTGCCAAATGAAGTCTTTATGAAGTTCATATAATTATTAGGTGGAAGCAAAATATGAATTTTCTAATGACTTTTCAGTTATAACTTAAAATGATAGAAATATGACAAAGAAATGAATGTACTGAGAGTGTGTATTATGATGACTTTGTTACTTCTAGTAGTCTATGACACTGAAGGATTTTAATCATTTAGTTAGAAGGGGAAAAGAAGGAAGAAAATCCTCTTTTTGTCACCTTCACAATGAAATTGTGATTAAAAACTGATTATATAACTATGACCACAGAATCAATCATTTTGACACATGCTCTCAGGAGAAATTAAATTACTACTGAAAAAGAAAAAAATATGAAAATAGCTCAATGGTTACTCTTAAATAGAAAAAGATCTTGAGGCCATGCCAGAATTTTTGCAATCACTGTGGCTAAATAGTGAGGATAATACATGTCTGCTAGGGCAACATTTGTCTGCTGCTATTATAAAACAAATCATTTAAAATCTCAGTGGCATAAAAAGCTTGCCCATTTGTTGCTCAGTTGGCAGATTATTTTAGATGTCTCTCCTGCAGAGTTTCCTTTTATCATTTATTATCCTGAATATTAAATTATATGTAAAAATATAACTATCATCCTCAGGGTCATATATTATACATTCTCATATGAATACATTTTATTTTGCTTAGGTTTTATATGTATAAGTGAAGATATCAAAAAAGTTAAATTTTAGAAACTTAATTTGTCCCTGGCTCAAGTCTTCCTTATATTTATGTGTGCTTTCATTGCCATTCTAGTTTTCATATTAACTCTTTATTTTTCCCTAGGAATCTGAATGATCTTCTGACACTTGTACCTTCAATAACATTTTTTTTTAAATAAGCAGTTCTTCTGGGTTAACTTTTTTTTTGACTTGTGAAATGATATGTTTTTCTTGAAGAGATTTGTGTGCTCCTGATTTTTTGCCCCTGTAAGAATTTTCTTTAATAATTGGATTCAGAATTAAATAATGCCAAAATATTGTTTCTCTTTCCCTGAATTTGTATGTGCTTTTAAAGTAATTATTTCTCTATTATTAAATAGTCTTAGTTGCAACATGTTTTATTAACCAGACAGACAGCAATTTTTAAGGTTAAAAAAATAGATCATCAAAATTGCCATATTTTTAATTCTCTACAAGCAAATTTCCATCTGAGTTTTTGACAGCAGGTTATTAGATAACAATTACTTTTCAAGCAATTTCATACTGATTCATTGTACTTCAAATAATAAATTTGCTGAAAACACTATTCTTATGAAAGAGTCTTACAATTATATTTCATCATTTATAGGACAACTTGGTATGAACATTTGGAAACTGTATGCATTTTCTCCTTTCTATACAATAATGAGTCTCCAAAGAACTCTTCGAGATTTTATCAACTTTAATATTAACAGTAGCCAAGAGGAAAGTTTTATAATTTTAATAGAAAAATTTTCTATGATCCTGGATAAGCTACTTTTTAAAAATATACACATTATATCTTTTCATATTCCCCTTCTGATGTTAAATAGTTTACCTCTTTCATCAGATAAAATAAGTTTTTATGGTGTATTTTGTAGTGTATAGTGCATTTTATAGTGTATATCCTTGTTGTATTGTTCTTCTTTTATGCTGTTATTAGGATCTTACTTAATTCTCAACATCTCTTCTTGGAAATCTCAGCACGTCAATTAATATTTTTTCTTGACTGTGACTTTAATTATTTCCTGTCTCTGTATTCTATAATTTTAAACAATATATTAATATAACAGTATTTACACAAAACAATTTTTGTCTAAAACTCTAAAGGACAGAAATATTCTACAAGAAAGAAGAATAATGAACCTAGCACCCAAGGTACCAGGTTTAGATCTGTTATACTCTATTCTCAGGGTCTCCAGAGAAAGCTTCCATTTTATTTGAAATTGAATTGGGTTCTTCGGTTGAAGATCTTATGAGGCATGACACGTTTCAACCTCTCATTCACTCAGCAGCCATCAAACTCTTCATGCAACAACGCACAAAGTTGAGTGCAGTCTACTGGGAATTGTTTCCTCAAGTAACAGAGACAGACACTTACAAACAACACACACTCAAATTTTAACCGGGAAGATCAAAGTTCAAGTAAGAGAAAGAAAGCAAACTAGAGAAAACATTGAAAAAGTTTTTAAAAATTGTGGAAAAGAAACGAAAATGATGGCATTCAAAATGAGGAATTTCACTGTGAAAATGTCAAATCAAAAGTGATTTTTAATCATGTGGCACAAATATTATCATATCCGGCAGATGAATGCTTTTTAATATCAGATTTGTAAAATGCTTTCTTCTTCTGAGTGGGTACCAGATTTATAAAACTTTGCAAGATTCAAGGATACACAAAACTTATGTGTATCAGGTATGTTATTCTCTGTTCTTGGTAAGTGATGAGAAGTAAAATAATCAATTAGCAGTATCTGTGTCTTAGCTTGGTGATCAGGCTTGTATGCAACTGACAACTGGCTTAAGATAGATGGTACGTTTATTTGAATAAGATACAATTTTTGCCAAAATAGCTAGAAGAACACTATACAACCAGGGAGCAAAGAATTTTGAAATCAGTGATATCCCTAAGGTTTTCGTACATGAAAAAGAACGTAAGTACTAGCAATTTAGGTGTCCAAAAGTCTCAGCTTCCCACCCATCCAAGTTTATTAAGCATTTACTTCATACCTAGCAGTGTGGTAGACACTGCAGATGTAAAAAAGATCCTTGTCCTCAAGAAACTTAGGATCAAAAAGGTAAAGACAGATTATAAACAAGTAAGAGCAGTAAAATATTACCAATGGGACTATATGAAAGGAATACATCAAAAGCATTTTTTAAAAAAGAGAAAATGATTATTTCTTCCTGGGGAGCAGATGGGTAGAAAGAAAATCTCAGAAAAGCTATAGCACTCTTTTAATTTATATGCTTTTGTCAGGAAGGTGAACAGTAGAAAAATACGCTCATATGATCTTACAGGGGATCTGCTTTTCACAAATATATAAATCGGCCGGCATGGTAGCGCATGCCTGTAATTCCGGCTACTTGGAAGGCTGAGGCGGAAGGATCGCCGGAGCCCAGCAGGTCGAGGATGCGGTGACCGGGAGAGGCCACCGCACTCCAGTCTGGGCAACAGAGTAAGACTCCAACTCAAAAAACAAACAAAAACAAAAACAAAAAAAGAATAATACTGAGCACCTACTTTGTATCTGTCATGGTATATGTCTATTGAGATATGGAAATTATTAAAACATGTTTTCTGACTTAAAATGTTCATGATTTTAAGTAAAATGCAGTATATGCTGTTTTTAGAACCAATTGATGGAAATATCTTAATCTAAATGCATCCAATGTTTAGTCATCTGAATTTGACAACATACAGCTGGAAGAAGTTGAGTGTGTGCCCCCAGGGTCTATGCCCTTGACAGTTTGAAGTCCAATGCTGGAAAACGAGTAACATGTTCTGAGAAGCTTATCAGACCATTTCAAAATTGGAGGATGCACAGGCAAGATGGGAAGAGACTATTGTTGCACTGCTATTGAATTCCATTTTTTCTCTTCTTTATTTTCTAGTATTTTCTCTTTGTTTTTGCTTTGTCCACACAAGAGTAGTTGAACGTGGATGTGTTTGGGAGCATTCTTCCTAATAGAAAATACATGTAACTTCTAAGTTAATATTAAAAATACGGCCCATTGTTACCTACTGGCTAGGAAAAGGCTTAGTGGATTTATCCATATCTTTAATTTTTCATTTATTTTTGGTAATTTATTTATTTCTCATAGAGTTGTGGGGTACAAGGGAGGATTTACTACACAAATAGGCAGCAAGCAGGTGAAGTTTGGGCTTCTAGGTGGCCCGTACTTCCCTTGGTACTGGACTAGGTACCAGTTGTGTTGCCATGTCTCCCATCCTTTTCCCTCCCTCCTTTCCTTAGAGTCCAATCTCCTTCATAAACATAGACATAAAAAATTCTCAACAAGATTTAAATTTTTTAAATAAATAAGGTCACATAATACTTGATCTTATTAACCATTAAATAAAAGTTTTCAAGCTGAGGACCTCCAAATAGCACTATACAATACACTTTATTTTAATATCATGTATGTCCATGTAAATACATGCAACTTGTAAAGAAGAGAAATGCTATTTTAGAGAGCTATTAAACCTATGGCATAATGTTCTTGGTTAAATAAGTTAGATTTTGCATGTATTCAAGTGAAAGCTAAGTATATATGCTTATATGAAATGAGTAAAAAAATGTGATCTACAATAGAGAATTACTATTTGTAGACTTGTTCTAAAACAAGTGATTTCTAAATAAATGTTCACCTAATGGTTGGAATGAAATTTTTAAAAATGATAAACTAAAAATAATGAAAATTTAAAACTTTGTCTATAAGAACATCTAATATTTTCTTGAAAACAAGTGTGTAATAACAAAAATAATAGTTTTATAGCAAAGTTAAGTTATACTATCACTCTGGTATGGATGTAAACACATGCATTTAAAACATTTGACTTTTCGCCGGGCTCGGTGGCTCAGCCTATAATCCCGCGCCTTTGGGAGGCTGAGGTGAGTGAATTGCCTGAGCCCGCGGGTTCGAGACCCACCTGGGCAGCGAGACCTCATCTCTACAATAAATCAAAAAATCAGCCAGGCGTGGTAGCGCGCGCCTGTAATTCCGGCTACTCGGAAGGCTGAGGCGGAAGGATCGCCGGAGCCCAGCGGGTCGAGGCTGCAGAGGCCGGGAGCGGCCACTGCACTCCAGTCTGGGCGACCCAGTGAGACTCCAACTCAAAAAAAAAAATAAAAAATAAAAAATAAAATAAAACATTTGACTTTTATGTGACTTTTATGGTCACATGTCTATGCTTCCAGGAAACTTTTCATATAGATTTTAATTAAAATGGTATTTGTCTGTCTCAAAAATTTTTTTAAGCTTAAAAAACCATAAGCATCATCTGAATATTTGTTAAATATGGTAATATAGAAAATAAATTGTCCAAATTCTGAATAATTAAAATATCATAAGGCATTTGACTTGCCCTATTGTCTTATTCGTGTCCCAAAAGGTAAATAAATTTTGCGAGCTGAAGTTAGCCAGTTACATTTGGAATAATATTGTCTAATATGTTATATTGATTGAAAAAATGTTCAGTTTTTTACTATACCAATGTCTCTTGCACAACGACTTTTGAAATTTAACTTTGTAATCACTCCTATTAAAAGGTAAAGATTTTTTCTAGTTTTTAAATGTACACTGGCTTTATCACTTGTTTTGGCCAATATAATTTGGCAAAGAATGGTGGTTTTTACCCATCTCTGAGTATCAGGATGTCTTGTATACCTCTGCTCAATTTCTTGAAAACTGCTCAGTTACCAGCAGAACAAGCTCAGGCTTGCCATGTTCAGTGTTTGAAGACTACTTGGGTAGTGCCATCTATTCCAGCTGAGGCCAATAAGTCATCCTTTATAATCCACCTTTTTATAACACCCAATATGGGGGCCATTAAATTATTAATAATTAATAAGTGTTTAATAATGCAAAAGTATTAATAGATAGCTGATATCGTTACCTTTATTAAATACTAGGTTGATATTTTTAAAATGTGATGGTTGATTTTATAGGTAAACATGAAAACTTTAATGGCCTAAGAGCTGCCCAGATTACTGGCAAAATATTATTTCTGGGTATATATCTAAGTGTATTCAAATGAGATTAGCCTTAGAAAAAATAGACTGAGTATAAAGAACTACCTTCACTAGTGTGGATGAGCATTATTCAATTCCTTGAGGGTCTAAATAGAACAAGGAGGGCAAATTTTCTCTCTCCCTCTTCTTGAATTTAGACATCCCTCGTTTCCTAATCTCAAGTATCAGAGTTTGTGCAGGTTCAAGGGCCTTTGGATTTTGGAACATTACAACATTTGCCCTTTCAGCAACGTTAATTCTTGTGTTTCTTAATACTTTGAACTTGTACTGAATTGTATCACTGGATTTCCTTATTCTCCAGCTTGTAGAGGTCAGATAGTAATACTTCCCACGCTCCGTAATTGTAGAAGGCAATTTTCACAATAAATCTCTCTCTCTCTTGCTCTCACTCTTGCTCTCATTCTTGCTTTGGCTCTCCTTCTCTTGTTTACTCACTCTCTTGATCTTGCTCTCTCGGTCACTCTCTCTGTGTATAAATGTATATATGTATATGTACACACCAACTTGTTACATGTGACTTCCCATTTGGCAAAAACATGACAAGAAAATAATTTGAGGCAGAATAAACATCTATTGCAATTAAGAATTTACTACAAAATAATTTATTTCACAGACATTTCCCCAGGGAGCAGATACTTCTTTTGTTTGGGAATAATAAATTGAGTACTGATATAGCTGATTTTGGTTTAATCAGAGTCAAATGAAGACTCCGAATTAACCTACAGTATCTGTTTAACTCTCGAGTATTTTTACAGCAGTATCACTATGCCAACAACTCATTTGATGGTGTGTACTTAATGTTAATATGGCAATTTAAAAAACTTGTCATTTTCTTTAAATATATTGGAATATTCATTTAAATAACAAGAGTTTATAGAGCATCTAGATCCTTTTATACACAATATATACCATGCTATACACATAAACATACACTGGCATATCTCATTTTGTTGTGCTTTGCTTAATTGTGCTTCACAGATAGTGCACTTTTTACAAATGGAGGGTTTGTGTCAGCCCTGTTTCAAACAAGTTTACTGGCACTACTTTTTCAACAGTGTGTATTTACTTCATGTCTCTGTGTCATAGTTTGGTAATTCTCTCAATATTTCAAATTTTATTATTATTGTTATTATTGTATCTTTTATGGTGATCTGTGATCAGTAATCTCTGATGTTACTATTGTAATTGTTTTGGGGCATTATAAAGTGTGCCCATACAAGATGGCAAACAATTGATAAACACTGTTTGTATTCTGACAACTCCACCAACTAGCCATTCTTCTGTCTCTCTCTCTCATTCTTTGGGACTCCCTATTTTCTAAGGCAAAACAACATTAAAATTAGGCAAATTATCAATCCAGCAATGACCTCTATGTATTCAAGTGAAAGAAAGTTTATATAAAATGTTATGAATAGTTAAGCTTAGTGAGGAAAATATTTTGAAAGCTAAGATAGGCCTCTTGCACCAAGTAGTAAGTCAAGTTGTGAATGTAAAGGAAAGTGTTTGAAAGAAATTAAAAGTACTACTCCAATGAACACACAAATGATAAGAAAGCAAAACAGCCTCATTGCTGATATAAAAAATGTTTGAGTGGTCTGCAGAGAAAATCAAATCAACAACAATATTCTCTTAAAGCCCTAATTCTAAGAAAGTAGAGAGAGATAAGGAAAATGAAGAAGAAAAGTTTGAAACTAGCAGAGGTTGATTCATAAGGTTCACAGAAGAAATCATCTAAATACCATAAAATGCAAGGTAAAGTAGCAAGTGTTGATATAGAAGTGGCCATAAGTCATTGAGAAGATCTAGCTAAGATCATTGATGGAGTCTACACTAAACAAGAGATATTTGATGTAGCCCAAACACCTTTCTATTGGAAGTAGACATCATCCAAGTCTTTCACAGCTAGAGAGGAGAAGTCAAGGCCTGGTTTCAAAGCTTAAAAGGACAGGTTCATTCTTTTGTTAGGGAACTAGTGTATCCGGTGATTTTAAGGTGAAGCCAGTATTCATTGACTATTCTGAATCCCCTGGGATCCTTAAGAATTATGCTAAATATACTCTGCTACTACTATATAAATAAGACAACCCAAAGCCTGGATGACAGTACATCTATTTACAGAATGGTTAGTTGAATATTTTAAGTCCACTGTTGAGACCTACTGCTCAGGAAAAATAAAAAAAATATGTCTTTCAAAACATTACTTTTCATTGATAAAGCATCAGGTTACCCAGGAGCTCCAATGGAGATGCACAATAAAATTAATATTATTTTCCTGCCTGCTAACACAGTCTCCATTCTGTAACCCATCAATCAAGAAAAAATTTCAACATTCAAATCTTGTTATTTAAGAAATACATTTTATAAGTCTATAGCTGCCATAGATAGTGATTCCTCTGTTGGATCTAGGCAAAGTAAGTTTAAAACATTCTGGAAGGAATTCACCATTCTAGACACCATTATCAAACACTTAGGATTCATGGAAAGAGGTAAAAATATCAACATTTTCAGGAGTTTGTGTATTGTAGACACTAAATTGTTTACTCTTCACAATAACCTTATGAAGTGTATATTCCTAAGGCACTAAGATAAAGGAGACATTAAAATGACTAGTCCAGTTTTAATACACAGATATTAAGTGTCATAGTAAAAGATTTGAGCATACACATTCTGTTTTCAAAGCTAATTACTTCTACATTTGGATATGATATATCTAGAGTTAAACATGTAGCAAAAATTTATTTTGCTAAAGGTGTCAGAGACAATCAAAGTGTTAAAAAAAAAAATTTCTGTTAACATCCTGATAGAGTATTACAGCAATTCAGGTTTGGGAGAGAAAATAATTAAGGAAGATTGCCTATAGGTGGGGACATACAGTTCATCAGATACTGACAGATGTGGAAGCCAAGGCTCCAATTGAGGAAAGATACAACTGACACAGAGGTCAAAAGGCACAAAACCATTCCAGCAGCATGAATTTAAGTTGAGGTCTGAGAACTGATGTCGCAGATGAGGCTGGCCAAGTCAGCAAAAGGCAGATCCTAAAATATGTTTGTACCCTAGTTTGAAAGCTTTAGTCACTTACACCTGATCTGCATTTGCATTTTATAATATAAACCTAGGAATAATTTTAAAACTGAAAATAACAAGTTAGGTTTTTGTACCAATTTTAACCAAAAAAAGATGAGGAGCAATAAATAGAATTAGCAATGGCAAAAAGGTTGAATTTTAGACACATATAATGGATAGGAAATTAAACTTGGCACCTAGTTGGATGTGTAACAATGAAGCTAGGATGGCCTTAGTTGTGTGGTGTAAGCTGTTGGGTATATTGTCTACCTTTTCAGTAGTCATGAAAAAGGATATATATAACTTAGGGAGAACGACCATATGTACTAAGTTTACATTACTTCTGGGTTCATTGAGGTTAGAGATATAGAAGAGATATAGAAGTTATTTTGTCATTTGCCAAGAGTAGCTTTGGTGGTGTCAGGATCAGTTTCAAGGTCACTAAATGTTTGATGTCATGCTCACTTGGTTTATTGCTGTGCTATCACTGTTGAGAATTTTTTAAATTTTATCTTTGATCATGTGTTTTCTTTTTCTAAATAATTATTTTATTTTTTAAATGTGGGGTACAAATGAGGATTAGGTACATATGTGATCATCATACAGGTAAGGTGTGGGTGCACTTATTGATGTTATGTGCCACCCTCCCCTGGCAGTGTCCCACTACTTCCAGTCCCTTTCAATAGCATTATGATAAATGTTCAGGGTCCACTTATGAGTGAGTGCATGTGGTACTCAGGTCTCTGTTTCTGTGATAAATCACTGAGTATTATAGAATCTAATTCCATCCAGGTTGCTTCAATGTTCATAATTTTGTTTTTCTTTATGGTTGTATAATACTACATCATGTAAATGTACCACATTTTCTGTATCCAGTCCACTTTTGATGGGCAGCACAGTTGGTTCCAGGTTTTTGCTATTGTGAATAAAGCTGCAATAAACATGTGTATGCAGGTATCTTTATTATAGAGTGATTTGAGTTCCTCCAGGTGTATTCTCAGAAGAGTTATTTCTGGGTCTTATGGAAGATTGATTTTCAGATTTTTTAGAAATTGCCACACTGTTTTACATTCCCACCAACAGCGTAGGAGTATTAGCTTTTTCCCACATCCTCTCCAGCATCTGTTGTTTTTTGAGTTATTGATGATGGCCATCATGACTGGTGTTAGGTGGCATCTCTGTGTGGTTTTAATTTGCATTTCTTTGATAACTAGGAGGCTGAGCATTTTTTCATGTATCTTTTGACTGCTCATATGTCTTCTCCTGAGAATTGTCTATTCATATATTTTGTCCATTTTCTAAAATAGGGCTGTTTCTTCTTTTTCCTTTCAGCACATTTGAGTTCCTTGTAGATCCTGGATGTTAGGCCTTTGTAAGATTTACAGTTGACAAATATTTTTTCCCATTCTGTGGGCTCTCTCCCTGCTCTCTTGATTGTTTCTTTTGCTTTGCAGAAGATTTTCAGTTTGATAAGTTCCCACTTGTCTATCTTATCTTTTATGGCATTTGCTTTTGGAGAGTTGATTAAGAGTTGGTTGCCTATTTCAATATCCATAAGGGTGTTTCCTACATTTTCTTCTAGAATTCTTATAGTTTGAGATTTTACATTTAGGTCTTTAACCCATTTAGAGTTGATTTTTGTTTATGGTGATAGGTAGTGGTCCCGTTTCACTTTTCTGCATGTGGTCAGCCAGTTTTCCCAGTACCATTTACTGAATAGGTTCTCCTCTCCCCATTGGTCACTGGTGGAGGCTTTGTCAAAGATGAATGGTTAAGGAATTGAGATTTTGCTTCTGGAATCTCTATCCTGTTCCACTGTTCTACATGCCTGTTCTTGTACCAATACCAGGCTATTTTGATTATTGCAACTTTATAGTAGAATTTGAAGTTTGGAAGTGTGATACCTCCCACTGTTTTTCATTTTACTAAGGATTGTTTTGGCTATTCTTGGTCTTTTATGTTTCCATGTGAATTTCTGTATTGTCATTTCCAGCACTGAGAAGAATGATGTTGGTAATTAAATAGGTATTGCATAGAATCTGTAGATTGCCTTTGGTCGGATAGACATCTTAACAATGTTAATTCTTCCAATACAAGAGCATGGAATATGTTTCCATTTGTTTGTGTCTTCTTGGATTTCTTTGAGCAGTGTTTTGTAGTTTTCATTGTAAAGGTCTTTCGCTTTTGGGGTTAGAAAGATGCCAAGGTATTTCATTTTTGTGTGTGGCTATTGTGAATGGGATTGTGCTTTTATTTGGGTTTCTGTCTGTTTGTTGTTGGTGTATAGGAATATGGCTGCCTTTTACACATTTATTTTATACCCTGAGACTTTGCCATAGTCCTTTATCAGTGCAAGGAGGTTTTTGACAGATTCTCTTGAATTTTCAAGGTTTAGGATTATGTCATCCACAAAGAGGTATAATTCAACTTCCTTTTTTTCTATTTGGACACCCTTGATTTCCTTCTCTTGTCTAATTGTTCTAACTAGAACATCCAACACAATGTTGAATAGGAGAGGTGAAAGTGGGCAGCCTTGTCTTGTTCCAGTTTTCAGGGGAAATGCTTCCAATTTCTGTCCATTCAGCAGTATGTTGGCTGTGAGTTTATCAAAGATGGCTCGTACTATTTTGAGGTATATTCCATTTATGCATAGTAATTCAAGGGTTTTTATCAAGAAGGGATACTGAATTTTATCAAAGGCATTTTCTGCATCTAATGATATAATTATATGATTCATGTTTTGACATTTGTTAATGTATTTAATTACGTATATGGTTTTGCAGATATTGAACCAGACCTGCATCCTGGGGATGATGCCTACTTGGTCATGGTGGATGATTTTTGAGATGTGTTGTTGAATCCAGTTTGCTAAAATCTTGTTGAATTTTTGCATCTATATTCATCAAGGATATTGCCCTGTAGTTTTCTTTCTTTGTTGGATATTTACCTGGTTTGGGTATTAATGTGACATTAACTTCATAAAATGATCTGGTGAGAGATTTACCTTTCTTGATAGCCTGGAATTAATTATTTCCTTCCTTCCTTCCTTCCTTCCTTCCTTCCTTCCTTCCTTCCTTCCTTCCTTCCTTCCTGTCAGAGTCTCATTCTGTTGCCCAGGCTGAAGTGCAATGGCACACTCACTGACACCCCAGGGTCGACCTGCTGGACTCCAGCAATCTTTCCAACTCAGTCTTCCAAGTAGTTGGAATTACAGGCATGCACTACTACATCTCGCTAATGGAATACTTTCAGTAGAATTGGTATGAGGTCCTCTTTGTATGTTTTGTAGAATTCTTCTGGGAAACCATCTGGTCCAGGGCTTTTGTGTGTGTGTATGTGTGAGGGGTGGGTGGTAGATTTCTTAGACTAAGTTAGTTTCTTAGGGTGTTGTTGGTCTATTTAGGGTCTCAATTTCTTTTTGTTTCAACCTTGGGAGATTGTATGCTGTCAAAATTTTCTCCATTTCACTTAGATTTTCAAGTTTGTTTCTGTACAAGTGTACATAGTAATCTCTGATAATCTTTTGTTTGTCTTCGGGGTCAGTTATGACTTCATCTTTTGCATTTCTGATTTGGTTTATTTGGGCTTTTTCTCTCTTTTTCTTGGTCAGTCTTGCTAAGGGTTCATCAATCTTGTCTATCATTTCAAAGAACGAGCTTTTGTTTTGGTTAATTTTTTGATGACATTTTTGTCTTCTATGATCCACATTCGGGCTTCTATTTTGGTGATCTGGATTCTTCTGCTGAAGTTAGGGTTTTGGTGGACTTGTTTCTCCAGCTCCCTTAAGTGGCTTGTTAGACTGTTAACTTGTGATCTTACCATTTTCTTCATATGTGTGTGTAGAGATATAAATTCCCTTCTAAGTACTGCTTTCATGGCATCCCAGAGCTTTTGGTGAGATATTTCTTCATTTTCGTTTGTTTCCAGGAATCTTTAATGACATAAATGATAGAACACAATTAAATCTATTATTCATTAATACAAATAGGGGCAAAATACAGTGAGCAATAAAATAAGCCTAGAATTGGAATCAACTGAGTTTACAAAAGAGTATCTCAACCCAAAACATGTTCTCAACGCAAGTCCTTGTCTAATGTGAAGAAACAAACCTTTGCCTCATTTGTGAGACTAGAGCCTCATGTTTTCTTTCTTTACACTTGTGGAAGTGGAGTAAAGGAATATTTTAGTCAAGAAATACATTTTAGGCCCAAACACTGGAGAGATGTTTTGATATCCATGTTAATCCAGGAATTGTTCAGCATCATGCTGTTTAGTGTCCATTTTTTTGTGGATTTTGGGGGAAACTTGTCAGTGTTGATATTTATTTTTATTCCACTGTGGTCTGAGAAGTTGCATGACAGTATTTCAATCTTATGAAATTTACAAAATTGGCTTATGGCTGAGGATGTGGTAGATCTTGGAGTACATCTCATGAGATGGTGAGCAGAATATATAATCCATGGTTGTTGGGTGGAGTGTTCTGTATATATCTATTAGGTCCATTTGGTCAAGCATCAGGTTGGGGTTCTGGATGTCCTTATTAATTTTTCTGCCTCTATGATATGGCTAGGGTAGATAGTAGGGTATTAAAGTCCCTAGCTATGATAGTATTAGAATCAATATCTTTTTAAAGTTTACTTAGTATCTGCTTTATAAAGTTGGTGCTCCTGTGTTTGGTGCATATATGTTTAGGGTGGATATTTCTTGTTGATGAATTGAGCCTTTTATCATTATGTAGTGTCCTTCTGAATCTTTTTAAAATTTTTGATAGCATAGAGGCTATTTTTTCTGATGTTAAGGTTGCAACTCCTGCTGTCCTTTGTGTTCCATTTGTCTGAAAATTTGTTTTGTATCTTCTAACTTTGAGTCTGTGAGTGTCCCTTCAGGTGAGATTCATCTCCTGAAGACAGTGTATTGTTGCATCATGTTTCTTTGTCCAGGTTTCAATTCTATGCATTTTCAGTGTGCATTTAGTTCATTCAAATTCAAATTCAAGCTGATTATTGAGATGTGAGAGTTTATCCCTGTCATGAGGTTCTTATAGACTTGTTTTTTGTTTGTTTGTTTGTTTTTGGTTTTTTTAACTTATTTGTTTGTTGGTTTTCCTTTTGATTTTTGGGTTTATTTATGTGTGTGTTTTGTTTTCAATCTTACAGCCATGATGTATGCTTTACTGGTTCTTTGTTTTCTTGCATTCTTGGGAGGAATGTGGTTGCTACATTTTTTCTTTCTTTCATGCTTAATACCATCTTAAGTGTTTCTTGTAGAGTTGGTATGGAGGCAGCATACACTCTTAGGGATTGAATGTCTGAGAAAGGTTTTAATTCTCCATCACTGATAAATCTTAGCTTAGTTGGGTAGGAAATTCTTCGTTAGAATTGTTTATCTTCAAGTGTTTTGAAGATTGGGCTCCAGCCTCTTCTAGTCTGTAGTATTTCCGTAGATAAGTCTGCTGCTATTCTAGTTGATCTTACCCAGTAGGTAGTGTGACGTTTCTGTCTTGCTGCCTTTAGGATTTTTATCTTTTATATCTACTTTTTGTAAGAGAACTACTGTGTGTCTCGGAGTTGGTCTTCTTATACAATGTCTTGCAGGGTTCTCTGTATCTCTTGTGTTAGGATTGTCGTGTCTCTGATGAGATGTGGGAAATTTTCTTGGATGACCTCTTGAAATGTTTGTTCCAGGCTGTTCTCATTCTTCTTCACTGCTTCAGGGATACCTGTCAGTATTAGGTTTGGTCTCTTAACATATTTGCGCATCCGCTGAAGGCTTTGTTCCTTCTTTTTATGTTTCCTTTCTATGTTTATAACAAGTTGGGTTAGTTCCAGGCTTTGGTCTTCAAGTTCTGAGATTCTTTCTTCTGCCTGAGTAATTCTAATTTCCATGCTTCTCAGCTTATTATTAATTTCATTTAGTGTATTCTTTATAGTTTGCATCACAGCCATTTTTTTCATGTTTTCATCTTGTTTTTCTTGTGACCATGTGTTTTCTAAGGGAAGTATATTACAAAGTGTAGTGCAGTTAGCTAGGGCTACCATAAGAACAATTCATAAACTGGATGGCTATAACAATAGAAATGCATTTTTTCACAATTCTGGAGTCTGGAAGTCTAAGATCAAGGCTTTGGCATGTTAGGTTTCTCCGGAGGCCTTTCTTCTTAACTTGCAGATGGCTCCTTCCCTGCTGTGTCCTCAAATGGTCTTTCTTCTGTGTACAAGCATGCCCTCAAATATTTTCATCTTTTGTGTTTTTATTATTATTACTAACATATAATAGTTGTACACATTCATAGGGTACAGTGTGGTATTTTGATGCATTTATGCAATGTGTAATTATTAAGTCAAGGTAATTAGCATACCCATCACCTCAAATGTTTATTATTTCTTTATGTTGGAAATGCTCAAAATTTGCTCTTCTAGTATTTGAGAAAAATACATTAAATTGTTAACTATAGTTACTACGGTGTCATAGAATAATAGAATTTATTCCTCCAGTCTAGGTATAATTTTTATGTTAATTACCCTTTGGCTATCCTTCTCTCCCCCTACACTTGGCTTCAAATTTACATGTAAAGTCCTAACTCCAGTACTTTAGAAATAGGGCTTTTAAAGAGGACATTAAGGTAAACTGAGATCATATGTGTGGGCCCTAGAAGCAGTGCGTCCTAGAAGCACTGCTGGGCTCATGGTAGCAATTAAATGTCTTCAACACATGTGGAAACTGGTTTGGAAAACTGCTGCAACAGTGCAGAGTAAACGACTACAAGCTTAGAGACAGAATACTTTTTTTATATGATGCTTTGGATGAACAAATAAATAATAAGACAATTTTAAAATTTATTTTTTCTTGGGATTGAAAATATAGTGATAGAAAGTATTAATCAGCATCTTGAATTATACCCAAGTCAGAAAGTCACTCTTACTTTCATGTACAACCTCTTCAAGTTATAGGAAATATCAGTGGAAACATTAAAACAGCAATGCATAAATTTACATATATTTAAAATTAAATTCAGACACATGAAACTTATGTATGAAGAATTAATTCTTTTTTTAAAAAAATTATGTTGAAAAGTACTTAAATTTATGTTTCAAAATAATTTATCAAAATTTATGTATATATTGTCACTGCATATAAAATACTTTTAACAGCTCCAGTAAAGTTGCTTCAGTAGGAAGATCTAATTATCAAATATTATTTTCAATCTTCCATTTGTCAAAAGTAACTGATATACCCTTCAATTATATCAGTGGAAAATAAAATTGATAACTTTATAAATTTTGATGATTCAATCAATGAATTTGCAGAAAAGTGAGGTGAAAATAACTTCAGCTCAATCAAGATATCACATTAATAAGATACTGTTACTTATACTATAAAATTATAACACCAAAATTGCTATCATTTTTCAATGGGTAAGTTTATGTTGCTATCCAGGCATAACTATTATTCCTATTACATTTTACAACTAAAAGTATCTTTATGTGAAAGTTTTATATTTTAATATTTTTAATATAGCTTTTTAAAAGAAGTTGAACATCAGAAGCTGCATTTTTATTTTACACAGGGAGCTACAAAAGAGCTAGTTGTCTCTGGTTGGGGTTGGGGTAATTGTAATGAATTCAATGAGATGGAAAGAAGCAGAGGCAGGGATTATAAACAACTATTTTATTGTGTTTCTTTCTATAACAGGTAGCAAAGAAATTAACAAAGCAATGGAGCAGAGCAATGGAGATGAACAAAGCATCAATGGAGGGTGGGATCAGGGGGACAAAGGGATACAAGGGAGTGGGTTATTCCAAGATGAGTGCTTACAGATCATGTTTGTGGTCTGAGGAGAGAAATTCAGTGGAAAGGAAAAAGTCATGGTTATAAGACAGAGACAATGGCAGAAATAAAATAAGTAAAAGGAAAGATAGAAAGGAATACAAGTCACAAATAGAAAAGATGGTCATTTTCCAGAAACAAGATCTCCAAGAATAGTTATGATATAGCTCAATAAATAGTAGCTCTTGAATTTGAATCCTGTGGTGGCCCCTAAGTTCCACTTACCCTGCCAGAGCCTAAGCCGATCTTGAGGACTAAGGGTAGTAAAAACTAACCCATAAACTTCAGGTCTGGCAGACATCATCTATCAAAGTACTCTTTCTACAGAGAAAAATGGTGGGATTTTCTTTGGTGGATTATATGTATTATGTGCTAGACCTTGCTTGTACTACTCCATAAGAATGGATTATTCATTGTGAATAATTTGACCATCTGGGTGTCAAAAAGTTACACTTAAAATTGTGAGAATATATTCAAAAGAAAGTAAATCAACACATTTAAGAGATACCTATAGATCAAGAGGGGCTGTGGTGAAGGTTTGAGTTCATTTGCTCTTAATAATTTTGGAAGGGAAGTAGACAGTTGACAGAGAGTACCAAAGGTTTTAAAAAGCTACAGTAGGAAATGAGCAAAAAAGGTACTGGGTGAATACTGAGTAACCTTGGCATACATGTTTGTAGAACATGGAGTTTTATTAACATCTTTCTGTACAGTTGCATGTTCTTGTTTTGTTTTGTTTTCCAGTAGTGTCCAGGAGCTCAGGACAGAAACAGAAATACAATCAATATATGAAAGATATGTCACACTTCATGTTTGTTGTAGTACTAATCACAACAGCCAAAATAATGAATCAAAGTCCCCATCAATAGATGAATGAATAAAGAAAATGTGGTACATATACACCATATACACAATGGAATGTTATTCAGCCATAAAAACATAATGAAAGCTTGCCATTTGCAGCAACATGAATGGAACTGGAGGTCATTATGTAGATGAAAGAAGGTCAAGCACAGAAATATAAATATTATATGTTTTCACTCACGTGTGGGACCTAAAAAGTAGAATAAATTGGTTATTACCAGTGGCCAGCAAGGCTAGCAGGGGGAGAAAAAGATAAAGGACAAAAATATATATAAATTCAGTCATGACTAATTAACTACACACTTAAAATGATAAATTTTAATTTTATATGTATATTTACTTCAATTTTTTTTTTTTTTGAGTTGGAGTCTTACTCTGTCACCCAGACTGGAGTGCATGGCCGCTCCTGGCCACTACAGCCTTGAACTGCTGGGTTCCGGTGATCCTTCCGCCTCAGCCTTCCAAGTAGCTGGAACTACAGGCACGCACTACCATGCCCGGCTCATTTTTTGATTTATTGTAGAGATGAGGTCTCGCCAAGTTGCCCAGGCAGGTCTCAAACCCGCAGGCTCAGGCAATCCACTCACCTCAGCATCCTAAAGTGCTGGGATTACAGACTGAGCCACCGAGCCCGGCTTACTTCAATTTTAAAAATGAAAAGTTATGATAAAAAAGCAAAGCAAGTGTTAGGAAAGATGTGGACAGATTGAAACCCTCATTCATTGCCGAAGGGATTGTAAAATTGCACAACTATAAAAAAAGCAGTTCAGCAGATCCTTTTAAAGTTAAATAGTCACCTTATAATACAGAAATTCCATTCTTAGATATACACCTACAACCATTGAAAGCATATGTTCACACAAAAACTTATACACAAAAATTCTCAGTGACTATTTCATAATTTCAAAAAGTGAAAACAGCAGAAATTTCCTCAATTGATGAATGGGTAAATAAAATGTGGCATATTTATATAATTGCGTATTATTTGACCATAAAAACAAACGAAGAACTGATATATGCTGCAATTTGGATGAGTCTTGTAAACATGAAAAGTTAATTAAATCAGACACAAGAGGTCACATATTGTATGACTCTATATGAAATGTCAAGAATTGGCAAATCTGTAGAGACAAAAAAGTAAATTCATGGTTGAGAGGTTGGAGTTGGGAAATGGGAAGTGACTTTTAATGGATATGAGGTTTCTTGGAGGGGATGATGAAAATATTCTGAAATTAGATAGTAGTGATGGTTGCAGAAATCAGTAAATATACTCGAAACCACTACATTACATGCTTTAAAATGGTGACTAATATGGTATGTGATTGACATTTAAAAAATTTTTTTAATTGTCATATAAACTTTCAATTTAAAAAGTTATATTAAAAATAAAGATAGGGCAACTCTCTTGAGTCCCCTCCCACGGTGGGAGCTTTTCTGTCCTCTCAATGAATCCTACTTTCTAAAAAAAAAATAAATAAAGATAATAAATGCCACCAATACAACCAAGAGAGACTAAGGGACATTTTATTTATTGTCATGGAATGGAAGGTAGAGACTGTAGGGAACAAGACAGGTTAGTTGGCAAGTTTGGCATTAAATGGATGAAAGAAAGAAGGGCTATTCCTTTCCCTGAGACAATATATGAAGAGTTAAGTCTGGAAATTAATGTGGTGAATCTTTAGCCAGAGAGGAGTGGTGGTGAAAGTTTGAGTTCATTTGTTCTTGATAGCATTGAAAGTAGATGGCTGACAGAGAGGACTGAAGATTTTAAATAGCTACAGTGGGAAATGGGCAAGAAAGATACTGGGAATTCATATGAATACTGGGTAATCTGGACATATATAATTGTAGAACATGGATTTTCATTAATACCTTTCTGCAGAGTTGTGTGCTTTGTTTTGTTTTCCAGTACTGTCCAGGAGCTCATAATAGAAATAGAAATATTGAACATTCAAAATTCTGTGTGGTTGGAGTTGTCTTAATACAGTGTGGAAGAAAGGCAATAGATAAAAGTTGCCATTCATAAAAAGATTAAAAAATGGTGAAAATTATGGATCAAGTGTGAAGAAATTAAAAAATGATAATTTATGGGGGCAATCCCTTTGGGTCCCTTCCCACTGTGGGAGCTTTTCTGTCTTCTCAATAAGTTCTGCTTTCTTACTAAAAAAAAAATAAATAAATAAGTAAATATATGAAAGACCTAATTAACTGAGAAAAAATGGAGAGTTCAAGGAACTGGAGTCTTAATGAAGTCAGAAATTAGCCAAGAGAATAATGGAGTGAGAAACCATCTGAAAAAACTTATGGATCAGAAATGTAATATTTGAGTTCAAGATTTTATAGACAAAAATCGATCTCAGAAATCATAATATTGATCAAGAGTAAAAATGACTGAAGTGGAGAAAAAATCTGAACTTAATTTTTATTTATAGTAATTTTGCATAACTAAACTATAAGGCAATATATAACTATATTTATTTTCTTGAAGAAAGCTGGAATTCCCTAATGTTAGCAACTGTTTTATTCCTCATTTTTTTTAAGTTTCAGTATCCTTTTTTTTTTTATCACAAAAGTCTTTTACAAAAAATAAAAACTCCTTAACATGTGCATGTGTATCAAGTTAGATCTCAGGTTAATTTCACACACACACACATACACACACAGACACAAATTATCAGAAAACTTTAAATTTATCTAAATGTTCAAGAATTGTGAAATATTTAATTAATGACAAGTTATAAAGTGATGCCATTATTGCAAAAAGGTACATACAGAAAAAGTCTGCACCGCGAGGATATGTGCTTGAGAAATATTTGAAATTTAGAGTCTAAAGTAAGAATTTCTGTGAATTTCTCAACCATGAAATTTTGAGTCAAAGGAGGCAAGTTAAGGATGGATCAAAAAGGGAAAAATATAGCAACTGGCATTCTGAACTGGACATTGACTGGAACATGTCTCTGGATTAGATGATCCAACTCAGGAAGATGGTGGTAGAGAGGATTTGTCTGAATAGTAAATTCTACATCAGCCCCAAAAATCAGTATTGAAAATATTACACAAAATTATCATGGGATTGTAGGAAATAGAAACATAAGAAGAATAAGAAGTTCAAATTTGATAATAATTTTTCAAAATTTAAATATTAATGCTTGAAAATTTGAAAACTAAAAAAAATTTGATAAAAACTTAGTTGAACTTTCCTGAAAGAAGAAAACAAACTATTAGAGAAACATCCTACTACTGGAGAAGAAAGGCAGCAAGATATTTCACTCAGAATATTTATTTTATCCAGAAGCTGAATAAAGATGCTATCTTGAAGAGCACACAGCGAGGTAATTGGTTCTTGTTAGGTTGTTAGGCTTTGAATCAATGGCAGCTCCAGTTCAAGATTTTTTTTCCTTTCATTTCTTTCTTTCTTTCTTTCTTTTTGTGGCTGATTCTCCAGCTGAAACAAATGTCAGGAGAAGAGAAAACTTTCCCTTAGAAGCAGTTTTCACAGACTCAAATCAACTCTATAGCAAGAAACAGCCACTGTGTCCCAGAACTGAAAGCACTGGATCAAAATAAAGGAAGCTATGTCACTATACAGAGGCCACCATCAATAGAGTAATGAAGTGGCCATAAATACAGACTCAAAGGAGACATGAAATTAAAAGATTCTGAGTAAGCTGGATAGAGGACAAAAGTTCCTGCAATAAGACTTTTTATTAGAACTGTCTATACTATAAATTTTGAAATTTTGCAGAAAGAAGCAATGTCACAAATGTCACTGTGAGAGAAGAGACAGTGTGAAAATGCATTCACACACACACTGCCAACAGTAATTACATTAGTGAAAAATTTGACTTCTTGATGGGAAATTGAGTTTCAGTATAAGTGGACTCTAGTCACCTGGCATAGATTGCCCCCTTGGCAAGTCCAAAATTAGCACTTTCTTTATAAACTGCCTTTGTTCAGATAAAGTTCCATTTCTGCTTTGGTCTTGTACATCAAGAGGTATTGACTTTAGAGATTTTTTTCCCCCCAGAAATAACTGCTTTAAATCCTAGTTTGTTTTCTAAATTGGATATGTGTAGGGCTAATGCTATGATAAACTTTTAAATCTAATTTACTATTTGAATTCTAAACATTGAGCAAAAATGAGACAATTTAAATCCTGAGATTTTAAAAGAACCATTCGCATATTCAGGAAAACACACAGCTGCTGAAGGAGCCAGCGCTCAGCTCATCAATCACTTCACAGGAGAAGAGATGGGGAGGATTAATCCAGGTGTTCAATTTCATCAGTCTTTAAAAAAATCAGGATAAGAATTATATGTTGGTCTTTGAGACATAGGGTTTTATGTTACTTTGGACATTAGCTTGTCGGGAATTTAACCTTTAGACAATGTTTTCACACAAATTTATAAAATTTGTGGCATCTCTGTGTTGATAATGTATTATTGCAGTGGTTCTATAATGTCATTTGATCTTTTTTTGCATAACCTCTTTTTTCTTTTTTTGAGTCACAGTCTCACTCTGGTGCTTAGGCTAGAGTGCAGTGGCATGATCACAACTCACCACAGATTCGACCTTCTGGGTTCAAGTAATCCTACCTCAAGCTCCTGAGTAGCTGGGACTATAGGTTTGTACCACCACACCCAGTTAATTTTTAAAATTTTGTTTGTAGATACAAGGTCTCACTATGTTGCTATTTTCAAACTCCTGGGCTCAAGAAAACCTCTCACCTCAGTCTCCAAAGTGCTGGGATTAACAGGTGTGACCCGCCACGCTCGGCCTGCATAACCTCTTAAATGACATGTTGTTCAATATGTCTAGGCAAAATTTGTAGGGAAATGCAATGTGGAGTAAACGTTTGGCTTAATATTAATGCAGTGAACATACTTCTTTGTTGAATGTAAGAAGCTTCTGTTGCCAAAAAATACACTGCTCACCTGTGGACCCAGGAGGATACATAAAAGAGTAGTTGGTGATTTTTTTCCACGTAAAGATACTTGCTAGCATCTCATTCCTGGGCATATTTTGGCTCTCTATGTCCTCTTGTCCAAGACAGCAAGAGTCATTTAGTCAGATCTGGAAGGATAAACTAGGCCACCTAATCAGTCCCTTTTTTCCATCTCACTCTTGTCAGTGAGTTTCTTTATGGAAGCATGGATTTATTGATGTTCTGTTCCTTAATGCCAGAAATGTTTTTAGAAAAGGTTCAGTTCCCATTAGACAGAGGACCTTTCTTTTTCCAGTGCTAAAGTGATAACGTAAATGATTCTGTTTCATTGGCATTTAACATTACAAACTCAACTTGTCCACCAAAATAAGTCACAATCTTCATTATCATTAATAAAGGCAATAATTGTATCAGTGGCTCAATACAGAACTCTATTGGTCCTGCTCAAATTTCTTAAGTCTTCAAATCACTTTGGTGGGAGTGTAAACTAGTGCAACCTCTGTGGAAAGCAGTGTGGCGATTCCTAAAAGCTCTAAAAATTGACCTTCCATATGACCCTGCAATCCCCCTACTGGGAATATACCCTGAAGAACACAAATCACTCTATAAAAAAGATACCTGCACACGTATGTTTATCGCAGCGTTGTTCACAATAGCAAGAACCTGGAAACAACCATGCTGCCCATCAAAAGAGGACTGGATTGATAAAATGTGGTACATATACACGATGGAATACTATGCAGCCATAAAAAAGAACAAAATCATGAATTTCGCAGCAACCTGGATGGAACTAGAGTCTATAATACTGAGTGACCTCTCACAGAAACAAAAGATCCGAATATCACATGTTCTCACTCATATAATGGACCTTTGAACATCCAATGTTATTACTATAAGAAAAATGACTGACGGTACTGGAAACTATGGGGGGGAGGGGAATGGGATTAACAGTAGCAAATATCTGTCTGGGGATGGGAAAACACCTCTTATCAACAGGGTGCCTGAATGAAACGTAATTGTACACCTAACCCTTAACTGTACTCCACAACACCATAATAAAAAATATTGATTAATAAAAAAATTTAAAAAAAAAAGAATACATTGGATTTTTTCCCCAGTACTCTTATTTCTGTGGATTATTTTTATTTATAGTCTTCCATTTTTGTTTATTCATGTAATGCATCTGATGTATTATTTTATATAAATATATTATAGTGTTTAGTTTTTGAGGCTTTCTTTGACTCCAGGCATTTTATCTTTCTGTTTATTTTTGTTTTGTTTTAGTCACTACCTTGTTTCCTGAAATGCAGGGTAATTCTTAATTATCTGTGTATGTTTAAGAACAAAGCACTAAAAACTGGAAAGACTGGTGCTGCTTTAGTACTTGTGAGCTTCTCTGTCTAGTGATTGCGTAGGCAATCAAGTCTTTCGGTGAAGAGCCTTAGATGCCTGGATCTGTAGATATTTTCTCTTGAATTAATTATTTTCTGTAAATATCAGTATTTTAAACTTTTCCTTTGAGTTTATAAAACAGAATGCCAGCTCTTGGGAGCCTAAATTGAATGAAGTATGCTTTACCATTCAATATGCAGATTTTCTTTCATAAGCAAGAATAGTGCCTAATCTCTGCCCTTGATTCACCTGTTCTTCCCAATTTCAGAACTGCTATGATTCAGTCTTCTAGAAATGAACATTCCATTTCTCTTTCAGTAGTAAGAAATGTTTAGCATGGCTAAACAGGTGGAGAAGAAACTAACTGTCAATTACTTCTTTTGCTTCAAAGCTTTAAGCACCATTCTGTTCCTCTTGTCCTCAACTTTCCTTGGTGAATGTTTCCTCAGTTCTTGAGTCTTTAAGTCCTGAAGTAACAAGCTATTGCTTCTCATTGGCTTCCTTCAATCAGGACATTTTGTTTTGTTTTTTCCTGCTTTGCTAAGTAAATTATCAGGTAATTGAACCCTATTTTCAATTAGATGTTTGTAAGTTTGTTATGATCTTCTTTCCATTCGGTCAGTCTTCCTGTCACCTAAAAAAAAATTTTTTTTAGTGTATATTTTGAGGCAGAGTAGAGAAAAAACATTTCTTCAATCTAAACTCCATGTCTGGTTTACTAACAAACACTTATAAGATCAATTACGATGGCTACCAAATGAAATAAGGTAGTTTATAGCTTTCATATAGCCACATAGTGATTATTAAAGAGACTGTCTAGGCAGTACAAGGTTAAGAAACACTCTACCATTGCTACCATCTTCCAAATAAATGTATAGATTTATTTCAGCAAAAGTTTTAAAAGGGGAACTCCTTTACAACATAGTTGATCCTTGAGCACTTAGGGACAACAGGCGCCAACACCAGTGCAGTTGAAAATTCACGTGTGAGCATGTGACTTTGACTCTCTAAAAAGATTAACTACTACTGTAGACCAGAAATCTTAAAGACAACAGAACAGCTGATGAACACAAAATGTGTATGCTATTTGTATCATATGCAATATTTTTACAATAAAATAAGCTAGAGTTAAAAACAATGTTATTAAGAAAATCAGAAGGAATGAAAAGTTTATTTACTATTCATTAAGTGGAAGTGAAACATCATAAAGAACTTCATCCTCGACATTGTCATGTTGACTAAGCTGAGGATGAAGAGGAAGGAGGGGTACTGTTTCAAGGATGTTGAGGTGGAAGAAAATCTACATATTTGTGGAACTGCACAGTTTAAACCCAAAATGTTCAAGGGTCAACTGTACACAGTTCTTTATAAAGATTTTGGAAATTTTCCAGCATTTGCACCAGACTAACTTATCTACACACACAGCACTCCTCACTTACCATATTGTGATAATTATCCCAAACTATTGCTAGCTCTTACTCATTTTTATATTTTTCTTGATTGAAAATTTCTAAGAAGATAATACTCTTACCTTGTCCACCAATACAACCTTAGTATCTAGCAAATAGCTGACACATAGTATATGATCATTATCTATTGGATAAATAGTCTGTGTCTCTTTTATCCATTTAGTGATTAATTTAGCTTATTGAGTCTTTTTTTCAAATTCATTATTAATTCTAAATATGATTAAGAGGGTAATATATATGCTTAATTTATAAACTAATAATTCAATTAGTTAATAGATTATGCTGCTTCAACTGAGATTTGCTGGAGTTTTTATGATAAAGAGGAATTAAGGAAGTTCATCTACAGAAAGTTTAGATAAATTAAAATATTTGTATTTATTCATATTTTATTTTCTTCACTGTGCTAGATGCTGTGCTTGCCTGTGCCTTTTGAAAAGAGTGAGCTCAAGAAGATCGGAAGCTTTATAAAAGAACTGAGAATCTTCCAGCAACTCTGCTTACATAGAAATTTTGCTTGCATACATATGAATTGCAGCATCCAGTGCCTTCCTAAAATTAATCTTGGCATTGACACCTTGGCATGATATACCAAGGCACATTCCTAGTGGCTATAGAAATTTAGACAATTCCTGAAATTCAGTGCTCTGAAAGACATAGTCTCACATTTTTACTCTTAACTACAGAATAATTTTTGAGTAATCATTGACTTTATTCTTTCAAATTTAGCTAATGGAATCACTTTTAATTACCTTACTACCTGCTATATGTTTTAAGAATGATTTACAAGTGAAAAGAAACCAATCACAAAAAAACACATATGACTCCATTTATATTAAATGCGCAAGTTAGGCATATCTATTGAGATAAAAAGTAGATTAATGCCTGCCTACAAGGTGGCGGAATTGAGAAGATGAAGAGCGGCTGCTAATTAGCATGGGTTTCTCTTTGAGATGATAAAAATGTTTTAAAATTAGATTGTGGTGATTTACACCATTCTGTATGTGGACTAATAATCATTGAATTGTACATGATAAATGAGTGAACTTTATACCTCCATGAATTGTGTGTCAACAGATATTTTTAAAAAGAATGACTCACAACCGAAATTTCTAAATACAGTCTACATATTTATATTTCCATTTTTATGAAGAACAATTGCTATTGTGTGGTTTGCTGTTCCTTTGTACATTGATTTGATGTTACTATTAGTTAAGATGAATTCTGCAATGTACAGTAATGTCAGACATGTAATTGCTCCTTTTAAACTTCTAATTGTTCCTAGAATATGAATAAATCAATATCCTAAAATGTATTTAAATTATTTAAAATTAAGATTGTGTGAAATAATAATAATAATTTTTTAAATGTAATATTTAGTTGCTAAATTTTTATTCTTTGCCATATATCTGGAAAATTATAAAGCATGTGTTCCATTCCTACTTTGTGCCACATATTATAAAATTATCTTAATTCATCAAAATGTGGACACCTAAAGAACTTAGCCTTTGCCCTTTGTTAGGTTACTAAAACATAGAATAGTATTTATCACAAAACAAGCTCTAAATATCTATTAGCTTACTGTTTACTGACTATTGTTTTCTTTATACCCAGTATCACTGTTAGCTTCCTAGAGAAACTACTGGACTTTTTCTTTCTTTTTTTCATGCTAAATCTTTTCTCACTTTTCATCCCAAAATAGTCCCACAATGTTCATGAAATAATTAGGTATCTATATTTCATTTTTACAGATATTTTTATACACAAATGCCTAATATTAAGTTAATGTATAAAATCAAATTATAGATCTTCCTAAACACTATATGCTATGAACTTACCAATTTTTTCTTTTTTTCTATAACCAATAATTATATAGTGTCATTTTTACTATGAAAACATCATGTACAAACCAATAAGTACCTGTTAAACTTCAAGTATATAAAAAAGTATGACTTCTCTATTTGAGATGAAAAAGGAAAACCCCAAAACACTGCCCAGAGCTTACCACCTTTTTTGCCTTCTCATTCCTAAAGTCATTTACTGGTAAAAGGGAATGAATTTTTGGGGGGTGAGGTGGTAATTCTCCATGGTGTTTCTCCATGTCTTAAGAGAGATTTTATTCATGACTGTCTTTTCAATGATGTTTGCACAGTAAAAGTCTGAGAAGATAAAGCCTTGTTTCTAAAGCAAAAACTCTTAGGAGATAGGCAGAAAGTAGAATTGTTTCCTGACCAGAATATCAAAGATAATGCATCTCCCTGAGTCAAAAGTTAAGTATGTTTGCTTTCAGTATTCTTTATACAACTGAAGATCCTAAGCCCAGGGTCCTTTAGTTATGAAATAAATTCACAGTGTACAGTATTTACCCACATCCATCTTTGTACATTCCTCAGTGGATTTGTGGTGCAAGAGAAACTAAAACAAATCTGAAGATTGCACAGCTGTTGTGCCACAGTTTATAAAGATTTTTGCCTCTGATTTAGGAGTCTCATGTCTTCTTCCAGTGTCCTTGTCATAGTGACAGCCACACGTGTTAGATTGCAAGTAGGGTAAAAATATAATACCCTTTACAATTCTTGAAATTGAAGATGATGTGATGGGGTATTGACAGAGACATGACTTTTCAAATGAGGGAAGTACAAGAACCTAATATGGGCCAGGTTAGAGGATATGAGAATATTCCCTGTGGTTCCAAATAGTGGGCAAAAGGGGTGGAGCATAGGTAGTAGCCATTCTCTTTGTCCCAACTTTTAATGATATTGAGGGATAGGAGGCAGGATTAAAATAAGCGGCCTAACTGAGTCTTTTGCTTGTGACTTATTTTTCTAGGCAGGAGGTCAAGAAGTCCAAAGTTGGTACAGGGCTGAAAATAATGGAAGGTTAGTTTAGTTAAGTCATCTCTTTACCTGAAATGAAAAGTAAATGCAATAGACTTACTGGGAAAAAGCTGCTCTCCCTCCCCATACCTCCTGTTTTCTTGTTTTCCCCCCACCCCCAACTCTGCTACTTAAAAAGGCTGACCCTGACCCAATGCAGTAGCTCATGCCTGTAATCCCAACACATTGAAAGGCTTATATGGAAAGATTGCTTGAGCCTGGAAGTTCAAGACCAGTCTGGGCAACATAATGAGACCTGCATCTCTAAAATTAATCTAAAAATTAGCCAGGAGTGGTGGTGCACAACTTTAGTTCCAGCTACCCAGCTGAAATGGAAGGATCACTGAGCCCAAGAGAGAGAGAGAGACAGAAAAGAAAAAGAAGTAGAAGAAGAGGAGGAGGAGGAGGAGGAGGAAGAGGAAGAGGAGGAGGAGGAGAAGGAGGAGGAGAAAAAGCAAGGAAAGAAAAAGACTGAATATTCTGGGAATTTGTGGGAAAGGAATTTCTCACACTTTCATGGCTCTGTTGATACAGATGCCTGAGTTATCCTCCTATCCAGGTTTGAAAGCACAGAGAACATCTTGATTCAACTGACAGATTTGGTAAGCTTTACAGCAGGAAAAATAAAACAGCAAATATGACCTTACATGTAAGCCTCTTTGGGTCAATCCAATGCACTCTTTTTGTTGCTTCTACTCCTGAATGTAAAGTAGGAATTGATGGGTTGTATGTTTGAACTTCTTGTTCCCATAGGTGCCATAGAGTCAACCTTATCAGGGAATCGGTACACGTAGAGATTAGTGAGACAAATTTTCTTGTCATTTGCCACCAGTGAGTGGGTCAGAATTTAGCAAGAGGACCTTCACCACCTGATGACCACTGCTTTTATTACATGATATCCTGCATGTTGGCTGCTTAGAAGCAGAAGTCTCAGCTGTCCTATCTGCAATGTTAACAAACCTTCCTTAGCAGGGGTAACTGATAAAACCTAACACAATTCAGAGGCCAATTAAAAGTTCCAAGTAAAAGGACTTTGTGGGTAGGTTCATAACAATCTGTCAGTCTATGAAAAACTTCTGTCCTTTCAGACTCTTGCCTTCAAAAAGGGGACCTAACATCTTGTTTACCATTTGGGATGGAAACCGAACAAGTGTTAACTGACTATTTTGCTGACTAGAGCCTCTACCAAAGGAAAGCAAAACCCTCACCCAGAGATGATCCTTGGAGTTTTGTACTTAGGCTCTTCCTGACACAGCTACAAAGTACAACTCCTATGAGAAGTTGCTTTTAACTTGCTACTGAGTTCCTGTTGAAAATGAATGTCTAATCATAGAAACCATGTGGCTCTTCCAGCTCGTTATCTTTATTTTGTGCTAAGTCTACCGGGACTCCTTGATTAACAAGGTTTCAAAGACCTTAAATGGAAATGATATGTTCAAGAAAACACCTGCTTGACCCCGGTGACATTTAGGCAGTACATGAAAAATTGGGTGCTGTGGTTGTGGTTATATGGAAACATAATGCTCTACTCCACCTACTAAAGCAAAGCTACTCACAAATTAGTGTGTGTGATTCAGAGAGGTTCCCCTAAATGCCTGGGTATGGTGCACTGGTGGTAAGACCAAGCAGAAGCCAATTGTCTATCACGATGCTCCCAGTTCTCAGCTCTACAGAACAGATGAGGTCCCTCTGTTCAGAAGGCAAAACTCTAACTCTTGTCATTTAACAATGATCTAGATGTTTGATCTGTCATGTGAAAAACAACAGACTGTCAAATTAACAATTACCCCTCTTAGAGTCTATCAGTTGTGGGATCAAATTACACTTTCTGACTAAATCATTGGAATAATTCACATAGATGCTCATGAAAAAAAAAGGCCCATTTTTTAAATGAGAGCCTTGGAAATTGAACTCCTGATTGAGTTTGATGCTAATAATAATAATAATAATAATACTTATTTTGTGGGGTAATGTGAGAATCAAATGAAATATATGCATAAATAAACTTAAACAGGACCAGAAAAAATGATTGTTAGCATTTTTAATATTATAGTTAGATTTCTTATTATAACTTTTTCTGTATTTTCTTTCTCAGTGTTGGTAGAAGGCTTTATCATCATCATCATCATCATTATTTTAGCCATACCGTTTTCAATATTTATTTCTTTTTTGTGTGTGTTGGAGTCTCACTCTGTCACCCAGAATGGAGTGCAATGGCTGCTCCCGGCCACCGCAGTCTTGACCTGCTGGGCTCTGGCGATCCTTCCACCTCAGCCTTCCAAGTAGCTGCAATTACAGGCACGTGCTACCACGCCCGGCTCATTTTGATTTATTGTACAGATGAAGTCTTGCCAAGTTGTCCAGGCGGGTCTCAAACCCGCGGGCTCAGGCAATCCATTCACCTCAGCCTCCCAAAGGTGCAGGATTACAGGCTGAGCCACCGAGCCCAGCTTCAATATTTATTTCTAAAATAAATATATTATTTTAAAATTGAACACTATTATTATTGGAGAAAGAAATTTGAAGTATGAAATTTTTTCTCTGTTCAGAAGTACAACTTCATGTGCAAATTGTAGCTTGTCAATATAATGGGTATTGCTATATTTTTGCAAAATCTGCTCTACTAACAGGAAGAGTAATCAGGGATTTCTCTTACTGCTTTTCTTCCATCAAGTCTTATTTATACTATAGTCATTTCATTTTTTTTCCAAATTTGAGGCATGTAGGCTTGCTTTTTATAAGGACTCTAGTAAGTTTCTTTTGTATAAAATTATCTCTTTCACAGTTTCAGGGAGATTCTAGAAGCTGATCTTTTAACTTTTGCATTTAAAATATTAGTACTATACATAATAAGTTTTAATTACTATTATTGTTGTTATTTAGAGACAGGATCTCCCTCTGTCTCCCAGGCTGGAGCTCAGTGGTGTGATCACAGCTCACTGCTACTTCAAACTTAGGGGATCTAGTAATCCTCATGCCTCAGTTTCCCAAGTGGATTAAACTACAGGTATGTAGACCATGCCCGACCAATTTAAATTTTCCTTTTTTGTAGAGATGAGGTCTCATTATATTGCCTAAGCTGATTTCAAACACCAGTGTTCAAGCAGTCCTCCTGTCTCTGCCTCAGAAAACACTGGGATTACAGGTGTGAGCCACCAAGCCCAGTCCATTTTAATTTTTTTTACAAACTTTTTGTCTATTATATTCTTGTGATGAGTACAGATGCCAAAAAGATAGTGATGTACAGAAAATACAAACAGATATATTCAACATCTATTAATTTTTAATATAAAAATCTACAGAAACATATATGCACAGATATGGCTACACAAAGTAAGAGGTATTGCAATATACTTATATTTGGAGGAGTTATCTCCTGGGATAACTGAACCTTTATGAGATGTAGATCTGCTGTTGATATCTTCTGAAAGCAACCATGGTTTTAATAAGCCTAAGATTCAACCGCTAAACCATTCTCTAGGGTGAGGAAAGTTTATTGGAAATGGAAACTCGTCCATGTGCTTGCTAGGAACCAAAAAAAAAAGAATGAAGCTGCGTGAGCTGGAGGTAATATCTAGCAATCAGAATATTAAGCTAGAATCACTTCACAGTGAGTCCTAAGTCCCATCACCCAGCAGGAAATATAGGTTGTAATACACAATAAGGTCATAATCACATTACTAATGTTAGTTATGATTGCAGCAGTATTAAAACCTAAGTCATTTAACAAAGAACCCAACAATTTTATGACAAAAGTCCTTTGTTTCAAAACATAATTAAAGCCATGTATTTGAGTTTCAAAGTACACTCTACTCATTTTTTTCTGAGAATTTAAATGAAAATAACATTGACTAGTGTCTGCATAGTATAAATCTGTACAACACATGCTTACAAAAGAAATATTAAAGAATAAAAGTTGTACTTTCTTTAGAGGCCAAGATGGTATAACAGGAATTTTACTTATTCTTCCGCTTAAAACAAATATAAAATCAAACAAAACATACAAAATAATGATTTTCAAGATGTTGGACATCAAGTAATAGATTTCAATATACCTAAGAGAAAAGAAATAAATGAGATGAGTATTGAAATTAGCCCAACTTAATGTCTGGGAGAATTTCTAGGCCACAGTACCAGGCAGGGTAGCCTGTGTGGAACCTGGTAACCTCCCTGAATTGAAGAACCAGAGCTAAGACTTTGGGAAGGAAAGAGACTATAATTTACAGAGCAGAATACTGGAGAGGAGATAGCTAATTCAAAGGATAGTTCTCGAGATATGCAGAGAACTACTTGCAGGTTTTCATCTGAGTGGTGACTAGGGAGTGCATGTGAGGAACTATCCATGTCCAGAGAAATGACTATTTGAAAGAATTAGAGAGAACAGTGTGACAAATCCACACAGAATGGAAAAAATTTCATAATTCATAGGACAACAGGAAGACTATTATCCTAAAAGCAATCAATACATTTTCAAGTAACTTCATCCAGACCAAAGCTCACAAATATTTTTTAAGAATGTAAAGATATCCATCATTCAGCAAAATAAATCAGTGTCTGGTATCCAATCAAATTTACCAGGCATGCTTAGACACTGGAAAATATGATCCACAATAAGGAGAAAATCAGTCAACTGAAACCAACTTATAAATGTCACTGTTGTTAAAAATATAGAAAAAAATCTTATAGCAGTTGTCATAACTGTATACTATGTAGTCAAGGGGGTTAAAAAGATGATATATATTAAGTAGACATATAAATTCATTTAAATGATCTAAATTAAAATATAGAGATAAAATTATAAAATCTGAAATAAAAATAGAGATTAGAGGGATTAACAATAGTTGGATAGTATATAATAGAAGACGGAAGAACAGAAAGCATTGCTAATAGATATTAACAAATATAAAACATATAGAAAAAGGGTTAAGAATGAACGCAGAAACAATGAGCTGAGTCAATTGACTAACAAATAACTAGAGTCCCTAAAAGCATAAAAAGGAGGGAGCAAAAGCTTTCTATAAATAATAGCCAATTTATTAACTTGATAAAAATTATAATTTTACGTATCTAAGTTATCTAATGTAACTTACAAAGAATAGAGACCAGAGCAATAGTAGGTTCCTTAATACAACGATGCAGGCCAGAAAATCGTTTAGTAGTATAATTTAAATACCAAAAGAAAAGAATAGTGTCCTCGGAGTTGCATACTCAAGGAAAATGTTTTCAATGTCAAAATCAAAATAATATTTTAAAAATATAAACAAATGAGCGTCTGAACAAAATACCCGAAGCAATGTTAAAGGCAGAAAGAAAATGATTCCAGTTAAAAATCTGTAACTAGACAAAGGGCTGAAGATCACTGAAAATCATAAGCATGTGGATAGATATAAATAGTATCATTAATTATTTAAATATCTTCAAAAGGTAATTGACAGTTTAAAGCAATAATAAAAGCAAATTGTGAGTTTCATAAGACAGAAAGAAAGCAAAAACAGCAATAGCGTTAATACTGGGAAGAAAGAAGTAGAAATGGAGTGTTGTAAGGTTTTATGTTATATTTGAAGTGGTACGATATCACTTGAAAGTAAACTAAGATAGATGAAAGATGTGACATTATTCAGGGTTCTCCAGGGATGCTGAACTAATAGAAGATGAAAGAAAGACAGATGATGGATGAATGAATAGGTTAGATAGATAGATAGACAGATAGATAGATAGATAGATAGATAGATAGATAGATAGATAGATAGATAGATAGATAGATATAGACAGACAGATAGACAGATAGACGATAGATAGACATGAAAGAGGACAGAGTACCACAAGTTCCTACTCATAAGCGGATCCTGAACATTTACCATAATACTATAAGAAAGGAATTGGCAGTAGTGGGATACTGTCAGGGGGTGGGGGGGGGCAGGACATGACATCAATAAGGGTACCTGATCTCAAACCAGGCAAAGTGGGGACCAAAGGGAGGCCCAAACTTTACCTGTATGAAGCCCATTTGTACATCTAATTCTGAATTGTACCCCACATCTTTAAAATAAAATATTTTTTTAATGCAAAATGAAAAAAATAAGAATTAGTGAGATGATATAGACAGATCATAGATAAATGATAGATGTGATAGAAAGATAGATAGATAGATAGATAGATAGATAGATAGATAGATAGATAGATAGATAGACAGAGATATTATGAAGGTTGAGAAGTTCCATTACAGGCAATCTGCAAGCTGAAGAACCAGGAAAAGCAGCTATGTGGCGGTCCATATTTAAAGGCCTCAGACTGAGGGAAGCAGATGGTGCAACCCTCAGTTTGAGTCCCCCAACAGCTGGAAACTCTGGGGGATGCTGGCACATGTCTCAAAGTCCAAAGGCCAGAGAACCTGAAGTTCCTGTCCAAATACAGGAGAAGAAAAGTGTCTCCATTCTGCCTTTTTGTTCCATCTGGGCCCCCAGTCAACTCAGTGTATAGTGCCTGCATACACTGAGAGTGGATCTTCCCTTTCATTTCACCAACTCGCATGCAAATCTCCTGCAGAAACATCCTCACGGAGTCACCCAGATAATGCTTTACCAGCTATTTAGATCTCCCTAATTTAGTCAAGTTGGCATCTAAAATTAACCATCACAGATGCATACAAGAAATGCTAAAGTAATCATCAAATTAAGTGTAATAGCTAATAAGTCAAAAAAAGAGATAAAATGAAATTATATAAAATATTTAGTCAATACAAAAAGGCAGAAAAAAGGGAAAAGAAGACAACATATATAAGACAAATAAGATGATAAACTTAAATGTAACCACATTAATAATCACATTGAAAGTAAAATGTCTAACCTATATCTATAGGTCTTTTCCAAAAGGCCTTACTGACTTAAACACTCCCTCCTTTATACCCTGTGTTTTGTACTTGTGTCTACCTTATAAGTCTTTGTTTCATTAATTTATTTGCCTATCTTCCTAATATACTGGTCCACAATTCTATTTGCCCTAACTCTATTATTCTTTTCATATTTCACAAAGAAATAGATTTAAAGTAAACTCTCTCTCTCTCTCTATATATATGTATATATTCAAATATATACATATATTCATATATACATTCATATATATATTCATATATATATACACATTTGATATACTATCTTCAAATACATATCTTGCTTTCATTTCTGTGATATTTTACTCCATGAACTTCTTCAGGTTATTTTTATTTCCCAAATTTCATATCCAGTAGGATTCATTCTCTTGCTTGTGGATTCATTTTCCTCTGCCTCACGGATCGCCAATATTGAGTAAAAATCTCTTTTATTTAAGTTAATATTATGTGTCTTGATCACTTTTCTTTTTTTTTTTTTTTTGAGTTGAAGTCTCACTCTGTCGCCCAGACTGGAGTGCAGTGGCCGCTCCCGGCCACCGCAGCCTCGACCTGCTGGGCTCCGGCGATCCTTCCGCCTCAGCCTTCCGAGTAGCTGGAACTACAGGCGCGCGCTATCACGTCCGGCTCATTTTTTTGATTTATCATAGAGATGAGGTCTCATCAATTGCCCAGGCGGGTCTCGAACCCGCGGGCTCAGGCAATCCACTCACCTCAGCCTCCCAAAGGCGCGGGATTACAGGCTGAGCCACCGAGCCCGGCACTTTTCATTTTTTAATATATTTAAACTTTATTTTCAGGTCTTTTTTTCATATTACCAAGAACTTAAGAACTTTGTCCATCCTATTGCCACTATAATCTTCAGAGATTCAAGTGGCTGTTCTGTCTTTCCTACACACACACACACACACACACACACACACACACACACAAACACACACACGCCCCTAGGTGTTTCATACTACTTCAAATATTCAAATATATATACAGGTGTCTTTCCTATGTGTCTCTCAATACTTCAAATATTCAAATAACACACACACACACACACACACACACACACACACACACACACACCCCTAGGTGTCTCATACTACTTCAAATATTCAAATATATATACAGGTGTCTTTCCTATGTGTCTCTTAATACTTCAAATATTCAAATAACAAACACACACACACCCCTAGGTGTCTCATATACTTCAAATATTCAAATATATATACAGGCGTCTTTCCTATGTCTCTCTCAATACTTCAAATATTCAAATACACACACACACACACACACACACACACACACACACACACACACCCTAGGAAAGACAGAACAGCCACTTGAATCTCTGAAGATTATACTTGGCAATAGGATGGACAATGTTCTTAAGTTCTCGGTAATATGAAAAATGGCCTGAAAATAAAGATTAAATATATTAAAAAATGAAAAGTGATAGAGACATGTAATATTCACTTAAATAAAAGAGCTTTTTACTCAAGATTGGTGATTCATAATTCGGAGGAAAATGAATCCTCAAGCAAGAGAATGAATCCTACTGGATATGAAATTTGGGAAATAAAAATAACCTGCAGAAATTCCTGGAGTAAAATATTACAGAAATGAAAGCAAAATATATATTTGAAGATAGTATATCAAATTGGAGCAATATGTTGTTTAAAAGATTTTTTTAAAAAATATATAATTACTTTCAAATGAAGATTAATCTTTCATTTCATTTAAGATGAATGGGGGATCAATGTAAATAAGTGGAAGTCAATAACACATTATCCCTGTCTGCCTCTCAATAGCGAGGGACTTACTCAGGTATTACTCTTTTTTTCTTTTTTTTGAGTTGGAGTCTCACTCTGTCGCCCAGACTGGAGTGCAGTGGCTGCTCCTGGCCACCGCCACCTCGACCCACTGGGCTCCGGCGATCCTTCCACCTCAGCCTTCTGAGTAGCTGGAACTACAGGCTTGTGCTGCCAAGTCCGGCTAATTTTTTTATTTATTGTAGAGATGAGGTCTCACCAAGTTGCCCAGGCGGGTCTCAAACCCGCGGGCTCAGGCAATGCACTCACCTGAGCCTCCCAAGGTGCGGGATTACAGGCTAAGCCGCCGAGCCTGGCTTGATATTACTCTTTCATGTCAAGAAATACCCTGATATCTTATCTCAAGTAGGAAATGGTTGTCTTAGCTAAGGCTGCAGTAAACTTTTGCTTGTTTTATTTTTTATTTTATTATTATTTTTTAACTCATAAAGCAACACTGAACAAAAATGCAGAACTTGACTATTTCTTGTCTGGCACAAGGAAGGTAATTTTGATAGTCAAAACATTACTTTTACAAACATACACACACAATCCACGTTATTTTGTATATTTTATAATAATTTTATTTCTTTTAGAAAATATCTGTAATTTAAAAACATGTTTAACTGCACATAGTTTAGCTAAAGCAATTCAAAATGTATGGAATATATGGGAATAGGAAAAGTCATATTCAGAAATATTTGTAATTGAAAAAATTGGCAAGATGGTCCACAAAAAGAACTTGGCTTCTGACACCTTTTGATGGAAGCTTATATACACATTTAATATAAATTTTGGATAACTAAGACTTATGTTGCATGTTGCTCTCAGTCAATTGTAACAAAAAATGAAAAATTTTGTCTCTCTCTCTCCCTCCCTCTCTCCCTCCCTCCCCTTCTCTCTCTCTCTCTCTCTCTCTTTGTCTCTCTGTGTCTCTGTCTCTCTCTCTCTCTCTCTCTCTCCCTCTCTCTCTCTCTTCTTTCTTTCTGACAGGAGTCTTGGTCTGTCACCCAGGCTGGAATTCAGGCAATCCTCTTGCCTTATCCTCCTAAGTAGCTATAATAATAGACATGCACCACATGCCAGACTAAACAATGTACTCACAAAATGAAATACTCATGCACAAACACATTCATTAAATAGATAAGAAAGATCATAGTAATCATATTTATTAGTAATGTGACTTTAATTTTATCTGAATCTATTATAGTCTGGTTATAAAGCTAATAGTTCACATGAAGATAATTGTTTGATATGGACCAACCTGAATTTAGAATATAGAACAGAGGATTAGACTTTTATATTTGGATTTAAAATATTAAGTATATATTTTCACATAATTTTTACCAGTGAGTCTGTCTTTTGATGACTCAAAATTGATGCTCATGGAGTTTTTTTAGTCCACTTACTATGAAAAAGATATTATTTAACCTGATAAATTATGATTTGTTTTATTAGTCATAAGGTTAAGTATATGAGTACTTACAAACGCTGTAGGATCAACCCCTTCAGATCCCCTCCCACTGTGAGGGCTTTTCTGTCCTCTCAATAATGCCTGCTTTCTAAAACAAACAAACAAACAAACAAAACGAAGAGCTCTAAAAGCTATTTAATACAGCCCATAAACTCATGCCCTCAAAATTAATATCTAGATAATTCACTGCTTAATTTGTATATATTTCATTAATTTTTAATTAAGGGATCTTCCCAGTCTTGAAAGTGAAAGTATCCTGGTTAATAAATGATATATTGCAAAGATAATTTACAGAGAAATCATTAGTCTATTAGTCAGGTTGTAGAAAGGTCAAATATCATTGATAATATCTATTTATGAATTCATACATTTGGTGAATGGGTGGGCATACATAAAGAATAATAATGTATATAATACATTTGTCAGCACAGAAAAGTACTTTTATGATTTTTTTTCTAGATTAATCATGCAAACTTTGGGGTCAGATGACTTATGTTCACATCCTGGCTTATTCAAATAATAAGTCTGAAAATTTAGACAAATAATTAACTACTGCAATCATTTTTTCATATGTAAAGTAGAAATATTAGATCTTTCCTAATTGATTTTTGGAAGGATTTTAAAAATCAACTTGAAATATCTACATAGAATTTGGCACATTTAGACTAACACTAATGAAAGTATTATTTACTGCCTTTTCCCGTTCTGCATGATCATAATATTTCAAAACTCTATCCTTGGTTCCTATTATCTCAAAGTGACCACCCTAAAATGAAAAGATTCATTTTGAAACTATAATATGTTAATTATTTCTAAATTTCCAAAGCCATAATCTCGTCTGTCTTTACAACCAGGTTCAAATGCCTACAATGTAATGCTGCCTCAATATTCTAAAACATCCAAATTTCACAATTCTAAGTATGTCCTCATAATGTTCTTCCTCAAATCAACTCTCTCTTTAGGCATAATTATTTATATAATGATATTTAAGAGGAATTATAAAATTTTAGGCTCTAATTTCTTTTCAATAGTTTTCTCTTTCTAACCTTTCATATCAAATTGTGTACTATGTTCCATGGGCTAAACTGTGCTCCTGCCCCCAAAATTCAGATCTTGAAGCCACAGCCCCAGTGTAATTGTATTTGGAGATAAAGATTTTGAGAGTTAATTAAACATAGGTGAGGGAAGAAGGGTGGAACTTTCACCATAGGATTAGATCCCTTATAAGGAAAGAAGGCCAGAGATTGCTCTCTCCCCACCACGTGAGGGTAGAGGGAGAAGAAAGCTATCTATAAACCAGTAAAAGATTTCTCACTAGGAACCTAGTCAGTTGGCACCTCAATCTTGGACTTCCCAGCCCCTAGGACTGTGAGAAATAAGCATCAGTTGTTTAAGCCACCCAGTCTATGATATTTTGTTACAGCAGCCTGAGAAGGGTAAGACAGCCCATAAACTCATGCCCTCAAAATTAATATCTAGATAATTCACTTGATATTTTTCCACAGTAATCTATTTAATACAGATTAATTCGGAGTCTCTAACTTGACTTTCACCTCATCTTCCTCACTAATCTTCCTGTTATCTAAATCTCTCTATTCCAGTTCACCTATCAAAATGTCATTAAAGGAATTTTCCAGAAAATAATTTGGTTTTATCATGACCCTCTATAAAACACAAAAACAAATTTCTGTTATCTACTTATTATCTAATTTTGAATGAGCATAAAAGTTAAATATGTACATTTTTAGCTTTAGCAGTGTCTAGAAAGTGATGACAATAGTGATGACTATTGTATTTTCATCCGAGGCAGATGTGTCCAGTCTCTAGCTGGAGTGAGTTTTGACTGATCTGTCACAGCTGCCCCTTCTATGGTGATTAGCCCTTCACCTTCTAGTAATGACGGCTACTACCTACCCCTCACCCACAATTGTATTTCCCTTGGATGAAAGCCCTTTCTTTGCCCAAAAACTGACTTATAGTAGGGCAGGAAATGACCACACTCTCTCCTCACTTTTGGGATCAAATTTGTGGTGCGATCTGTATTTCAGGATTCCCCTTTGGATAAGAATGCATGCCTAGTCCCCTCTACCAGCTGATACCTATCTCTGTTTAGTTGTAGTCTCTCAGCATAGCTTGCTTTCTTTACTCTTTACCTGATAGCATTCCCTGATAATTACTTGATCATAAATCCAAGTTTCAGGCTTTGTTTTCTGGAAACCCAAAACAGGAGAAGTAATGCTATTGTTTATTGTTCACAAGTCTGTAATTTAATGGGGTGGTTCCTTGAGTGTTGGCTGACTCATGAACATATTTGCAGTTACACTACATTATTGAGGTGGCTCGACGGAGTACATTTGGACTCTCTCGTGTGATGTGGATTGACTGACTGTCACCTGCTTTTGGATGGCTCTGCTCTGCCTTATTGGGCTCTCTCATCTCTCCAACAGGTTAATCTAGAGTTAAAGGAGCAAGAGGAAGGAGAAATGCAAATGGTCTCCTGAAGTCTTAGAACTGATTGTCCTTTACTGGTAACACAGGCAACTGGAGAAAGCAAGTCACAAGCCAGACTATACTTTATCGATAATCTTAAAGCAGATGTGCTCTGGTGTTTTGGAAGCTTTTATATTTTTACTCCAGTTAGTTTATACCTTTTGTCAAGAATGTCTCAAAACAGTAGGAAGATAACGGGTAGAGTGGGTATCTTCTTGAAGAAGAAACCCAGGGCTTGATAATTGTTTGCACCCTTATCCCTCTTACTACACTGGTAAGTTTCCCCCAGAAAGCAGATCGGTCCTGTTAATTTTTGTGTTGCATTTATTTCCCTATTACTCAAGCATTTATTAAAGTCCTATATGTACCAGTCATTCTGTGAGGCACTGTAGATTTAAATTCCAATCCATTTTCTCTTGCTTGTTTTCCTTTTCCATTTCTTTTGAATTCACAAGTAGTTGACTTCTTTTTTTTTTTTTCCAGAAAGACGTCACATTCATTTTACTGTCAAACTTTTCAAAGTTATATTACAAATCTCACTTCCATCAGTCCAGGCTCCATTATAGGTATATTTTGAAGGGGCCCTTTTAAGTTCGACAATCATATTAACTGACAAGGCAGAGGCAGGAGTAATTAGAGCATGAAATATATACTGCAGGGTCACCTCACATCTCCAGTGTAAATCACAATTCAAAACACTAACTCAGCCATATTTTGACAAGGAGACTTCAGATAATTTTCTTATCTTTCAGAAAAACTTACCCCTTAGCTTGTCAGAAGTTGTACATATTGTAAATGAATATACAACACAAGTGCATCTCAGCCTATATATGACTTCTTTTCAAAGTGGAAAAATTTTCCTCTGCCCTGCATAATACTTTATTGAAAAATCACTTTATGTGCTGCTTTCTTAAGAAGAAAAAGAAGAAAAAATCATATTCTCTTACTTCACATATGTGAAAAAATAAAAGTGTAATTCATTTGTATTATTTCATAGTTTTTCTGATTAAGTAAAAAAGAATTTCAATCTGAGAGCTACTTTTAGAAGAAAACAATTAAAGATTACTTAGAACTCATGTAAAAGGCAAACTATAATAACTCCTGAAATCTCGGATTTGTAATGCTTATTATGAATAAGCTAAACAATATTCTTGAAAGTTTCTACGTCTATCAAATTACAAGACAGTCAGTTCATCTTCACTGCAGTTGTAAATGGAAATATTACTTATAGGATAATAAAACAGCCATTTAGAAGTCAGATTAGGCCGGGCTTGGTGGCTCAGCCTGTAATCCCGCGCTTTGGGAGGCTGAGGTGAGTGGACTGCCTGAGCCCGCGGGTTCAAGACCCACCTAGGCAACTAGGCGAGACCTCATCTCTACAATAAATCAAAAATTAGCCGATCGTGGTGGTGCGCGCCTGTAGTTCCAGCTACCTGGAAGACTGGGGCGGAAGGATCGCCGGAGCCCAGCAGGTTGAGGATGCGGTGGCCGGGACCGGCCATTGCACTCCAGTCTGGGCGACGGAGTGAGATTCCAACTCAGAAAAAAAAAAAAAAGTCAGATTATCCAGACTTAGCATAAACTATTGTGACAGATAAAAGTGCTTTTCTTTGAGTTCAGACTGTTTATAATTATTTTTATTTATGATTAAGTAAAAAGAACATAAGTTTTGGAGTTAGACAAATTTAGGTTTTGTTCTTGGATGTACCACTTACCAGCAAGATACTCTGGTAAGTTACTTAACCTCCCAATGTTCCAATCCTTCTTCTGAAAATGTGGACACGGGTACCTACCTTGAGAGATTATTGTGAGGCAAAAAACAACCTATAAAATACACATAGCTCCATTACTAGCATGGGATATGTACTCTTGTTGCTATTATTATTATGTTTATTATCTTGCTGATATTATTGAGAAAGTAGCTCAAAGTAATACCTTTTAACATGCAGTATTATTTTAACATGCAGTTCCTACATGAAAAATGAACAATTATAGTAAAGTACTTTTAAATTTTCCCATGCTAGCTGCATACACAAATGCAAAATTATTGGATTTTTAAGACAAAAGAGTTTTTTGAGAAGCAAACATAGTTAAAAATAACTTTGAAAAATAATATGGGTAAATATACTGTATTGTAAAAATATTTTCATTGGGGAAAGAATTTTAATAAATGATATAATTATATACCTCTAAATTTAGAAAGTAGCTCTCTACTTTGTAAATAAGCATGGCAGCATTATTACAAAGTTATTGTCATACTTTGCCAGAAAAAAAAAAAGATATTATTTAGAATACAATTTCTGTAGGGGCAGAAAGAAATCAATTACTGTGGTTTTACTGCTTATATATATTTTCATGAAATTTTCTCATTATAATACAACATATTGTAAAGAAAACTAAATTGTGTGAAGACAAAACTACTATAAGGGAAATATCATGTCTAAAAAACAACTTTTCAATTCACTAGAAAGATTTTTATTGATTATTATATTGTTCAAGTTTAAAACATAATATTTAAATTATAGGTTCTCATATATTTTGCAATTCAATAACTTGGTCAATCAGACTTAGTCAGGGAAGTATTTTATTTTCCTAGTATTTTAGGACTTTTTAAATGTTTGGATAAGATCTACTTGAGAATACTATTTTTTCCTCTTGGGTACAAACTGTATCTAAAATATTTGAAACAGTGTTCTAGAAATTTCAAAATAATTGACAAATACAATCTATAACCTTTTACATATTTTGGTACACATATTGCTATATGGACTTTTATTAACTGTGTGCTTTTTCTTTATAAACCATTTTCAAACATTTTACCAACTCTCATCAATAAAGCAAAGTAAAAGTTTTGAGTGGCAGTCAAGGAACTATCTACAAATAGAAGGAAATGTAAGAAAAAATATAATCAAAACCTAGAAAATGAAGCAAGAGGGTATCTGTACTTTATTTCAGTCACTGCAGTATTGACGGCTTCCTCTGTCCCCCAACAAAGATTATTCAGTTTTCTAGAAGAATGGATTTATGTTTTGACTTTATGTATTAGCTGATTAGTGCCTAGTGATTGAAAACTTACATACCTACTTGTAGATATCTTTCTCGTAGAAAAGATGTCTCTAAAGATTAGGATTTTTATGATTTTATTGCCCTTTCAGATATGAGTCTGTATTATACTGAGTCTAGTTATCTCATTCTAATAGTCTGTTTCAATGTTTTTTTCTAATAGACTATCCAAACATTTCTTCCTCAATGTTCTTAGAATCAGAACATTTTTCTCATCTTTTGTTTTTGTTTTTTCAAGACAAGTTCTTGCTCTGTCACTCAGGCTGGTGTGCGGTGGCACAATCATAGCTCACTGTAACCTTGAACTCTTGGCCTCAAGTGATCCTATTGCTATACGCCTTCAGAGTGGTGCCAGCCACCACAACCGGCTATTTTTTTTTTTTTTTTAATTCACAGTATCCTAGCCCCAAGCGATCCTCCCAGCTAGTCTTCTCAAAGTGCTGGTATATCAGGTATAAGCCACTGCACCTCGCCCTTCTCATCTTACTGGACCTCTCATTAGTTTTATTATGAGCTGAATAAATCTTTGATATGTATTCTATATTTGTCTGAGGACCATGATTTTATATTTGAAAAATTGTGGTTTGACAGAACAAAGTTTAAAAGAAGATGATTGCCTAAATTAAAAATAAAAAAGAGCATTTTATACTACTAGAATTTAAATACTGTTGTAAAGAAATAAAAACAGGCTTACTGCTTTTAGTTGATTTTATTTAAGTTTATAATAGCATTAAAATTAGTTAAATCACTATTTTGTTACTATTATTTGCTTAGCAATAATTCTTGATGACATTGGTAATCTATTTCTTATCAGTGTGTGTGTCTGTCTATAAAATATCTGTTTCACTATGTTCTCACAGTTCAGAATAAAAAAGACCCTAGAAGGAGAAGATATCTGATTGAAGAAATCTGACTGCTTCTGGGAAGTGAAGTGGAAATCTGGCCATGAATGTAAAGTGCTGCTGGCTACAGCTCTTCAGAGCTGTATTTCTTGTCCTGTCAGGTGAGTTCAACAAAGTAGAAAAGTTATGGTCTGCCTAGAGGTTCGACTTGTAAAGGATGTTTACTTGTAAGGCAATTTGACTGCACTTAGTGTACTGAAGGACAATCCTTTGACCTCAAGACTAGCACAGGAGGGACAGAATGAAATGTTGCACTCAGAGGGGACCACTCTGAGAGGCATAGGCCAATCTGACATAGCTACTTCTCTTTAATTATTCAAAGAAATCCCACTGTTAACTTTTACATTTATTGACTCCAGAAAGGATACAGTGATTCTGAGTGAAAAGAAAAACCCCTATAAAACACAAAACAACATTTGTGTAATGTCTTAATGCATTAAGATTTAATGGAAAATAATAAATGGGGTTTACTTATACATTTGCAAATTATACCTTTGCTGTTTGTTTTTTTTAAATGCAATCTTAACAGTGGACACAGGTCATTAATATTTACTGAAGAGTACACTTATATATATTTTAAAAAATTAATATATTATTTTAAATATGTGGGGTACAATTCAGGGTTAGGTATACTAACTTTTATTATGCAGGTACCCTTGCTTTTTGTTTGTTTGTTTGTTTTTTGTTTGTTTGTTTTTTGAGTTGGAGTCTCTGTCGCCCAGACTGGAGTGCAGTGGCTGCTCCCAGCCACCGCAGCCTTGACCTGCTGGGCTCCGGGGACCCTTCTGCCTCAACCTTCCAAGGAGCTGGAATTATAGGCGCACGCTACCACACCCGGTTAATTTTCTGATTTATCGTAGAGATGAGGTCTCGCCTGCCCAGGCAGGTCTCGAACCCGCGGGCTCAGGCAATCCACTCACCTCAGCCTCCCAAAGGCGCGGGATTACAGGCTGAGCCACCGAGCCCGGCTCCTTGTTGATGAGGTGTGCCCCCTGCACCCCTGGCAGTTTCCCACTACTGCCAATCCTGCTCTCCCACCTGGCAGTTTCCCACTACTGCCAATCCCTTTCTTATAGTATTATGATAGTTGTTCAAGTTCCACTTTTGAGTGAGAACATTTGATACTTGGTTCCTTTTTTCTATGATAGATCACTCAGTTTTATAACCTCTAAGTACATCCAAGTTGCTGCAAAGTTCTTAATTTTGTCCTTTTTTGTGACTGTGTAATAGTCCATCATGTATATGTACCACATTATTTTGATTCAGTCCTCTTTCAATGGGCAGCATGGTTGGCTATTGTGAATAATGCTGCAGTAAACATGTGTGTGCAGGTATCTTTTTCTTTTTTTAATTATTTTTCTCTTTTGAGTTGGAGTCTCACTCCATTGCCCAGGCTGGAGTGCATTGGTATGCTCATGGCCACCCAGTGTTGACCTACTGGGGTCCTGTGATCCTTCCACCTCAGTCTTCCAATTAGCTGGAACTACAGGTGTGCACTACCATGCCTGACTAATTTTTGATTTATTGTAGAGACGCGGTCTTGCCAAGTTGCCAGGGCTGGTCTTGAACCTGTAGGGTCACACAATCCATTCGCCTCGGCCTCAGTGTTGGGATTATAAGCTGAGACATCAAGCCCGGTCAGGCATCTTTTTCATAGAGTGATTTGAGTTCCTCCAGGTATATTCCCAGTAGGGGGATTGTGGGTAGTATGGGAAATCAATTTTTAAATATTTTAGGAATTGCCACACTGTTTTCCACAGAGGTTGTACTAGTTTATACTCCTACCAAAAGTGTAGATGTGTTCCCTTTTTCCTGCATCCTCTCCAGCATCTGTTGTTTTTTGAGTTATTAATGATGGCCACTCTGAGTGGAGTTAGTTAGTATCTCAGTGTGATTTTAATTTGCATTTCTTTGATGACCATTGAGGCTGAGCATTTTTTACCTGTATCTGTTGGCTGCTCATATGTCTTCTTTTGAGAAGTGTCTATTCTCGTCTTTTGCCCACTTTGCAATAGGCTGCTTTTTTATTTTGTTTTGTTTTGGCACATTTGAGTTCCTTGTAGATCCTAAATGTTAGACCTTTGTCAGATTTACAATTGGCAAATATTTTTTCCCAGTCTGTGGGCTGTCTTCTTTCTCTCTTGATGTTTTCTTTGGCTTTGCAGAAACTTATCTGTCTGAAGAAGTCCCATTTGTCTATCTTATCTCTTATGGCATGGGCACTTGGGGTTTTGACAAGGATTTGGTTCCCATTTCCAATTTCCATAAGAATGTCTCTTGCATTTTCTAAGGTTCTTATAGTTTGAGGTTTAATGTTTAGGTCTTTGTTCCATTTAGAGTTGATTTTTATATATGGCGATAGGTAGGGGTCTTGTTTTAATATTCTGCATGTGGTCTACCAGTTTTCCCTGCACCATTTACTGAATAGGTTCTCCTTTCCCCAGTGGTTGTTGTTGGAGGCTTTGTTGAAGAAGAGTTGGATGACAAATTGAGGTTTTGCTTCTGGAATCTCAATTCTATTCCATTGGTCTATATGCTTGTTCTTGTACCAATACCAGGGTGTTTTGAGTATTGCAGCTTTATAATAAAGCTTAAAGTCTGGGAGTGTGATACCTCCCTTTTTTTTTTTTTTTTTCTTGTTTTGTTTTGTTTTGTTTTTTTACTGTGATTTTTTTTTTAACTATTTGTCCTCATTTATGTTTCCATATGTGTTGGGAGCCAGCCACGGAGGCCCACTGAGCGTTAGGGATCAGGGAGGGCCATGGACTCCAAGACCACTAGGATGCATTCGGGAGCTGTTGGCCCCATTTCCTCTCCCTTTTCTTATCTGGCACTTAAGCCAGAAACAACTCTGCTAGTTCAAGCATAATATTCTGAGACCTGAGAGGAGCACAGCTAACTTTAGAAAACTCATTGTTCCTGCTTGCCACTAGCTATGGTTTTAGCATTGGTACAACTTACAGTTCAAACTTGAGTCACATTTAAGAAGCCTTACTGCTGATGACAAGCTCCATATATTAGGATTAGGAATTAGAAACTTTTATAGAAGTTAAGATAGATATATAGGATTTTAGAGTAGTCATTTTTTTAAGAGATTGTAATCAATTGTTCCAAGAAGTGGCCCACTGTGAACTTTGGACTGGGCCACATTCTGAAGAGCCCAGCATGATCTTTGGACTGGGCCACATTCTTTAGGAAATGGTTTGAGCTATAATTAAGAGTTTCCATAGCAATTGTGTAAGTAGAATTAGCTTAAAATAGAAAGGTAATAGAATTTAAGTTAGTCATCATAGGTGTTGTGTATGCATAAGCTTTAGAAGTTATTGATTATTAGAACATCACGATGCTAGTAGGGATTGTTGCATTGCTTTTGAGGAACATTAACCAAGCATAGGGAACAGTAAGACAATTTTGGGTTAGTCCTTCCTCATACCTGAGAAAATATCTGGTGGGTAGGGAACGCCCCTCATCCACCTGGCTTTGTGTTCACATGAAAGACATGTGAGACTGACTGTGCAAAATTTGGGGATAAAAGACCCATTGTAATTTCTAATAAATGGCTTCTGCACTAGACAGGGGTACAGTCTCTTTCTTCCTCTTTATATCTATTCCTCCAGTATAATCGCCATTGTATCACTGACCAGGGACCCCTGATCCTTGCAGGGGCAGGTCTCCCACACATATGAATTCCTATATTGTTTCCAGGTCTGAGTAGAATGCTGCTGGTAACTTAATGGATGCTGCATTAAATCTGTGGATTGCCTTGTGTAGTATGGACATCTTAACAATTTTGATTCACCCAATACATCAGCATGGAATATTTTTCCATTTGTTTGTGTCTTCTTTGATTTCTTTGAGTAGTGTTTTGTAGTTTTTGTTGTAAAGTTCTTTGACTTCTCTGGCTAGGAAGATGCTAAGGTATTTCATTTTTCGTGGTTATTTGTGGATGGCATTGTGTTTTTTTATTTGGGTTTTTGTTTGTTTATTGTTGGTGTATAGGAATGCAACTGACTTTTGCACATTTATTTTATACCCTGAGGCTTCACCAAAGTCCTTTATCAGTGCATGGAAGTTTTTGACAGATTTGCTTGAGTTTTGGAGGTATAGAATCATGTTGTCAGCAAAGAGGAGTAACTTAACTTCCTCTTTTCCTATTTAGATACCCCTAATTTCTTTCTCTTGTCTGATTGCACTAACTAGGACTTCCAATACAATGTTGAACAGGAACAGTGAGTGGGTACCCTTGTCTTGTTCCAGTTTTCAGGACAAATTGTTTCAATTCCTATCTGTTTAGCAGTATGTTGGCTGTGGGTTTCCTTTAGATGACTCATTATCTTGAGGTATGTTCCATCTATGCCTAGATATTCTAGGGCTTTTTTTTCAAGAAGGGGTGCTGGATTTTATCAAAAGTTTTGAGATATAAATTTTCAACCATTTCAAAAATATATTCACTCTAAAATTAACTGTTATATGTAATTGTATTTCATTTTAAAATAAACTAATTACATATATTTGATTTTAAGATGCACATTCTTTTCACTATAGGATGTCTCTAAAATTGGTTTGGTTATTAAAATTGATGAGGTATCAGAACTTAACTGACAGTGTTTAATCATTTTTATTGGCATGGAATATAATGGTTTTTCATCTGATGACTTCTTAGCTTCCATATAGGACAATTATTGCACTACTGATATCTCTAGAAGTTTCACCCTACTTATTTTGTCAATGGTCTTAATCTTTGCTTTGTTGCCTCTTTGTACAATGATTCTATAATTTGTATTTCAGCTCAGGACTCTTATGGAAGTTAAAGGGGTGATGATAACAGTTATGCCAAGACAGTACGTGACAAAAGAGTTCTGTTCTGGTTAAACTGGAACTCTCTGCCCACAGAAGTGGGCGCCTGCGCATGGATGATACAGGGCTCCATGACTTGCCTCAGCACACATGCATGTACACACATGCACAGTGAAAGATGGACCAAAAGCGGGAAGCCATATGTTTATCTTGTTTCTAAACCCTAGCACAATGATGAGAAAGTAGAGGCTTTGTCCGGGAGAAATACATGCTCTAGGTAAAGATTAACTTTGTTGACTTTGTCTTTCCAGAAACACAGACTCCTTAAGCATGACTGGTACTAGCCTATTGTTATTTGTCATTTTAGAAACTCAAATTTCTCAAGCATGACCAGTATTGACCCATTGTATACTCAGTGCCTGGTGACCAGGAATCCCCTCAGGGTCTCCAAGACATCCAAAAGTAGACAACAAGGAAGTCATGGCAGTCATGTCTACTTGATTGCAACATCTTCAAGGGAAAGGATTTAAGCCAGGGCTCAGGGGCCTATGGTGCCACACTTATCTAGAGTGTAGGTCCACTTCCTGTCTGGGAAGTGAAACTTTCTTAAATAAATCTTTTCTTCTTTCACCTCTTTGTGAGTTGCAAATCTTTTCATTACTCAGATCTCTGGCTACCAGCATGTGTCTCTGGCCTGCCAGCTCCGGTGGTGCTGCACCCCTCCCCATCCATCCATCCACACTTACCCTCTGTACCCTAACGCACAGTCCATCCGGGGACTTCTCATTAAGAGGCATGACCTATGATGGCTATTATAAGAAGTCTTTCTATTATTTTTGTGAAGGAAAATTGTGGATCAAATGTCAATTCTTGATGTCCAAAGCAATATTTAGTAAGTTCTTAAAAATATTTTTAAATGAGGTAAATGTGCTACCTCTAAACTTGTTTATACTACCATTGGCAGAGAAATCTCATTATTTAGAATAATCAAGACATTATAGAAAATGGGATTTTACATAAAAACATTTTAGAAATTGAGTCTGGTAACTGCTAAGCTATTTTTTTTTCTTGGTCCAGAAAGAGAAGAGACTGAATACATTTTATTATATTTGCCACAATTATATAGCACATACTTTTAAAAATAATGATGATAGTGTTAGTGGATTTCATTGATATCTATCTATTGATAGATAGATACAGTCAATGAGGAAAAAAATTGTGAGTGTTTGACACAGATGACATTCATGTAAATTTTGTAGGGCTTCAGTAAGCACAGAAAATATAGCATTAACCACGCTTCTGAAATCTGGTTGTTAGGAAAATTTGAACATATTGAAGAGAGCATTTTTGGCTGGTTTTCTACACTTTGTAGAATTTCCATCTCATGGTAGAAGCAGTGGTAAAAATAATCACAAATCTGCTGTTTTATGAGTTTAAAATTTTTAATGAGTTCTCAGAATTGCTTTCTAAAGTCTCTGCATCTCTGTGTGATTTTTATCAAGCCATTTCTTGTGTCATCAAGTGACAGTGTTCAAGATGTGAATAGCTTCTTATCAGAGATGGAAAACCACTGGTTAGAGAGTCTATAGAACACCATTTAAATTGTTGATCCATTTTTGAGGCAAGACTTGGAATATTGAGTTGATCAGTATCATTGTCTAAAGTCATGACGATAAAATCCCTTCATATGAAAATTGTGGGGATAAACATCAGTTATGTATTCAATATAGCAAATGATGCTTCCATGGGTCCCATGAGAAGTGTATCTAACCAAAATGTAACCTCAAACCTATAGGCAGATGTTTTCATTCTTTGCAACCCTGAAATTAAGGAACATTGATGAATCCAATGCCTTTTTAAAATACTAAGTAATGCAATAACTGTAGCAAGGGAGGGCAATGCAGCATTCATCATCACAGAGGTTTTATTAAAGACTGGTACAATAAAACATATAAAAAATAATCATTTTCTTAGAATCATTTTATAAGAAAGCAGTGACCAAGATCTAAAAGGATGCCATCAAAATTATTATTAAGGAGGATAGAGAATGCATTTCATTTGCCTATACTTTCATGGGACCTCCTCTTTTAGAATAGTGGTTAATTTGAATATTTATGTTTTTATTTCTATGCCAACAAATTTAAGAAAAGAGAAAATTTCAAATGGATATAGACTTTGCAGGTCTATCCATTTTTTGTGAGTGAGGACACTAGTGTTTCAGAAAACAAAAAGAAAAAAATTAATATTAAGTGGCTACCAATATATCTCTTTACTCTCTGACATCTGACATCAAGTAGAAAATACCATGAATTATGTGGTTCGGAATGTCTACAAAGTAAAATCATATCAACTGCTGAAGAGTGATGTGCTCATTTCTGAAATTAAAATTCCAGAGAAATCTCTTCAACTGGTCTATTCTTGGAGGGTTACACAGAGAGGGCAAAGCACTTAAAGCAGCCTGAGAAGAATTTATTCAGTAAAAATAAATTCCCTATCTTGTAGCTCATCTGCCCTTAATATTAAACCCAATCTTCATTCCTTCTCCTGTCCGTTTCTTTAGCTCTAAAATCAGTTTATTTACCGATAAGTGGTAACAAAATAGTAACTACTTTGAAGTGTACTGATAAAGTCAAAGAAAGTAAGGTATATAAAACACGTAGTGCTTTGGTTGGCAAATATTAAACACTTGATATGATCTACTATTTTATTTGAGACTGTAGTAGCTTGAAAATAATCTTTTTCTTATAAACTGTCTGCCTTTTGCCTTTATTTTTAGAATCTAACCCATTATTTTGTGATGTATTTTTTATATCTGCTTTTGCACCACCATTCAGTCACATTATTAAGCAAAATATAATTTGGGCATAAATTCCCTGGATCTATAACAACATTCATTACCTTTTCCCTACACCTGTCAGAGAGTGACAACTATTTATAGAAATAATGAAAATGGTGGAACAAATACTATCAATTATTAAGCAAGGGTTATTTTCAACATCTTTGTAAGTTTTTAATATTTAACACATTTAAATAAAACTAGGGAATGTCAAATATGATGTTAGATTCATTAGCTGTTTGAAATAATCTTCTTAAAAATATTTTCTTAAAAATATTCTGAAACTTATTATATACCACATTGAAACATAAAATTATATGAAGGTATTCTGGGTAGTAAAAAAACATTGCACTGCTGAACTGTTTTCAGTGACATGATTTTTAATTGGTTTTCTGGACTAGATGACAGATTTTCATTGATCCACATTCATTTACTAGCTCTTAGATTCAAGGCTTTTGAATAGAAGCTAGGAGATAGAAGAATTAGAAGATTATGAAAAAGGGCACGAGTATAATCAGGCTAAGTCGTCCAAGATAAGAAATTAGATGGCTTAACCATCATGAGGATAGAAAAAATGTAATTTTTTTACATATGTATATTGAATATATAAAATAATATTATATATATATACACACATACATACACACATACATATAGAAAATTTCCAAGAGAAGATTTAAAAGTGTGTGCAAATATTCTTGAAACTAATTTAAACACAGATCACTTTTCATCCTAATGTAATCTTAGGAAACAACTCACTTCAAATTGTTTGGTACTAATATTACATGGACTTGTGAAAATACATACATGTTCAATTGAAAAGACGGTATAACATTGTTAAATTAAGTTTATCAATTGTATTATTCAATAAATATTTGCCATTACTTTGCTTGAGATACAACTAAGTGTTAAAAAGTCATGTTGAACTCCTTCTTTATTTCTATTATTTGTTTTCAGTGCATTTATCTTCTATCATGTTTCATACATATAGATTTTTTTTAACAGCAAAATCTTTGTTTCTACTGCATGTTATTAAAATGTGATGCTTCCCTTTTTTGTTGATTTATAATTTCATGTTACCTCATCTTAATATTTCTATTCCATATACCTTTGTTTTAAACGCATTTGTTGTTTACTTGCTGATTTATTTATTTTCTACTAAAAAAAAACACTTGGTTTTAAGAATGTTTTCTTGAATATTAAATCACTGGGAGTTACATTTTAATTTGACAAGAGAGTCTTTGTCATTTGATAGGTCAACTGAGTCCTTGATTCCTTTTTTGTTTCTTTCCTTCTCCTTTTTTCCTTTGTTTTACCTACCTCCCTTCCTTCATTTTTTCCTTAATATTAGTGCCATTTCATGCTACAGAGCTTTATTTACATAACTTTTCTCAAATGTTTCAATCTTCTACGCATGATTCTAGTGTGAAATTATATAAAAATATTAGATTCACAATAAAGCGTAACAGGAAAAAATCTAAAATTTAATGTATATGATATCAGGTGGCACCTATTTAAAAAAATGTTTTATTGGGAATTATCTGTGGAAATATAACATTTTAGAGTAAAGCAGTCTTTAACAGTAGATTTATGAAAAGAATCAAGAGTCCAATGTTTTTATGGGTGTTATTTGACAGGTATTGAGCAGCAGCAAATCATTTTAAACATGTTTTTCAAAAGTCTTGGATGATGAAGACAAATCATGACTTTCAATACTACTACACTAACATAAAGTTCTAGCAGTTTTCAAAATGGAGTAAAAATTCAGAACAGCAAGGTTTTCAAAGATATTTATTTCTTTGGTGGTTCTCTTTTCCTTCTTAGTACTTGGGTGAGTTTGGCATTGAACAGACTATGTATTGAGAGCTTAGAAATGGATATACACTGCACAACGTCCCTTATTAAACCACACTTCACTGTATCTTACATTCATCTAGTATACCAGAAAATTCGATTTTATTATTATAGGAAATTATGTCAGTAAGTTTAGAAATTTGATTATGCCCATTTATATGCTAAAACGACATTTCCCCATATGTCATTAGCAAAGGATGTCTGCTAAGGACTACATATCACTTTTGGATCTTATCTTTGATTTCTCTTTTCTCCTGAGGAAGATATGTTTTCTATTGTCTTTGGCGGTCTATCATTAATAGTGACAACCTAAGAATCTTTAACAAAATTTGTTGTACCTTGGTTGTATATGATTTATAATCCCCAAGTTAATTGACTTTAGCATCTTATTAAATTTCAGAGAGCCAATAGGTTTCAAATCATTGTGAGCAATGCCTCCAACATTTTTTATGAAGTGCCTCCAACATAATTTTTAGTAAATCTACTTTACTGCTGGATTTTTGTTTATTTTTAAGACAACTATTAAGATCAATAATTTTGTTATCCATTACCATATATTTGTACTGGTTTCTGATTACATAACCATATAGCTGGGAGACCTTATCTTTGTGTTCTGTAATTTATTCAAATGAGTCCTAGTATTCCCATAATTCAATATTCTGCTTATCTGATTGATTCTTCTAGGTTCACATATTTTGTAGTATGTATTTTTTTCCTTTCATGGAAAATTTAAAATACTTTATCTGAATCTCTATTTTCTGTCTGCTTGAATGTGAAATAAATTGCTTTTAACAAAAATGCATTAGTTTTTGGAACTGGGTACTGAAATCATTATAATTAAAGATTACCAAACTATAAATTTAGTTCTTTCATTTTTAATTTAGATATTAATATGCTTATTTTCTTCAAGTTTGTCATTATTTTAGAACAGTGATTCCTCTGTCTATGCTTTTATCTATTCCTAAACATTCCACTTTAAACTAGTTTTAATTTGAGTTTTTTACTGTATTTCTTTCCCATTGAATTAATGTTTATCATTTCTATCTTTACCACATTATTTTAATGTTATTTGTTACAAGATAACAGTTGCTTCTCTCATTGAGAGGAATTGTTTCACTCACTAATATTCTGATTATCTTACGCCTTTACTTCCTTTATTTTAGAATATAACTTTCCTACCTCTTTCACAGAATGAGACGTCTGGAAAAACTCAAATGACTTTTCTTTCAGTCTTTCTGCCTACCTGGAAATTTGACTGAAATAATATCATTTTACCAGAATTATTCTTATAATATGCTTCTGTGAGTCTTATGTAGTATTTAAATAATACTCCAGATTTTACACTGAACCATGGAGTGTTTTTCCTACTCATGCATACATAGCATGGAATGTCACATTCATCTCTGGTCACCAAGATGTGTATGGATTTTTTCCCAACACTCATCAAGAAATTCTCCAGTGGACACCAGCTGAGTCACCTTTAATTCGATTCAATTCTGATATTATCTACCTAGAGATAGCAACAGATCCTGCAGGTCAAGGATTCAGTCCCACAAGACAGCTCTCCATTACAGATGTCAATCACAAGTCCCAGGCTGTGACCTGTGTTTATGATCATCAGGGTTCCCGTGGCTCCTTCCTTGGGATAATTTGCAACAGCAGCTCCAAGAACTCAGATAAACACTTTACTTATGTTTACTGGTTTATTGATAAGGGATATAATGAAAGATACAGATGAATAACCAGATGAAACGATATACAGTGCAACATCTGAAAAGGTCCCAAGTACAGAAGTTTCTGTTTCCATGGAATTGGAATACACTACCCTCTTGGCACATGAATGTGTTCATCAACCATAAAGCACTTCAAATTCCCATAGTTCAAGAATTTTTGTGAAGGTCTTGTCATGACCACTCTGCCATGATTGATTGTTAACTCCATTTCTAGTCCTCCTCCTCTCTCTAGAGAATAAAAGGCAAGGCTGAGAATGCCAAGTTCATAATTATGGCTTGGTATTTCTGTTGGCTGGTCCCCATCCAGGAGCCAACCAAGAGACACCTGTAATACCTGAGAAATTCCAAGGGATTTTGAAGCTCTGTATCAGGAACTGGTGCAGAGACAAAATATCTGAGGCTCTCAGCTAAACTTCAATTTCATTATACACACCTTATCACTAAGGAAATTACAAAGGTTTTGGAAGTTTTGTGTGAGGGGCTGAGGACAGAGACCAATATACAAAGGGTGCCAAAAACCATGTATACACATATTTAAAGAAAGATAAAAATATTAAAATTGTTATACTTGATATAAACCAATAACAAAAGATGAATGCAAATCATTTTTGACTTCTGTAATTATAAGAGGTGTTCAGAGTGATTACAATCAGTGTCATAATTAATACATAGACAACATCTTTTAAAATATATATATATACATACATTTATAATAATTAACAGGTGAGATATGTACGCACTACACTTTTGAATTATTGCATATCTTTAGATAACTTTGTGCATCTGAGATGCAAATTTCTTGAGTCAATTTGGAAATTTCGTGCTGCAATTATCTTCTTTCTGTAGTTTATAAGTGGTATTTTGTGTTTAACTGCTGGCAATGCAAAGATGTTAGATTTATTTTCCTTTGTTGGTGACTTGTCCTTACATAAGAAAAGTTATACATATTTTTTATTATACTTAGAGATGACGCATTTTATCAGGATAAGTCCAATTAGGGACTTTCATCAGTGTAGCCTATAACTCAGTGAGCACTCTCAATATGAAGACACAGTTCTTCATTCAACCCAGCTAAATTTTCTTCAATCAATTGTTTTGTTATTCCTGATTCTCCATCTGTCTCTTTTTCTCCCTTTGAAACTCCTATTCTTTTCCTGTTAATTTTCCTAAACCTGCTAAGGTTTTGGTCTCAATTTCCTCTCATTTAATCCAATTTCTGAATGCATCTTCCTAAGTGCTTAAAACAAATCAGGTGTCCATCTGTTTCCTCCAGCAGTTTTTTTTCTCTTGCCATGTGTTCCAAAATTTCCATCTTATCTTTCTCTCTCTGACTCCTGAGGCTCTCAGATAAACTTCAATTTCATTATGCCAGCGAATCGAGACTTAGATTTTTATGTTCGAATATATTTTATGGCCAGAATCCTCAGGGTTTTAGAGTCAAATGGGACTCTTTCCCTGAGAGGCTGCAGATTAAGAAGAGACTATCACCACCCTACTGAGACAGATAAATAGAAGAGTTTTTTGTGTTCTCTCGTATTGGTCTACTTCCAACGATCCTAGTAATGAAGAATCAGCTCACGTATGATTTCTAATACAGACTTATTGAGACCAAGGAGATCCAGGCCACACTCCTGGGGAAAAGTCAACCTTTAAATATCACTTTCGGCATTCTTCCACTCAAGTCTTTTAGATACCTGGACACCAAGCCCATTAAAGAGTAAAGCATACAGCATCAGCTTTTCATTTGGGGAGATAAGAAGAAAAAGAATGTGGATGAGGAATCTGAATTGGAAACTCTGAAAACAGAGATGGCATTTTAATGGATTAAAGAAATCCAAGCCATGTGATAATTTGGAAATGAACTATAGGCATTTACAACATGATAAAGAAGATGGAAAAGATGTTTAATCTTTTAGGAGATATAAAGAATGTCATGATCATATAGTGAATATTAAGGATAAGCAAACAAGAGCCACCTAAGATGATGTTCAAGATTCTTCTTTGAAAGAAAAATAACAAGTAAGTTCTGTATCAACTTATGAAAAAGAGAAAAAATATATTATTTGAGCAAAACTGGCCACAGAATATACTGATGTTTCTTTCAAATCTTCTACTCAGGGTTGGATTTCCAATTATTTATTAGTTTTCTATTAAGAGCCATAGCCAGATAAGATAATTTAAGAATATAAGGATCATAAAGATTATCAGCAACTTTCTCAGTTTCTTTAATTCTACTTTGAAAATAAAAATCTCTGCTTACACTATATTCATTTAGTTAATAAACATTTGTTATCTCTATTCTATTAACACAAACTGAATGAGCAGTATAGAATCAAAGACGAAGCACATTCTCTCTCCTCAAGAATTATAGTCCCATGAAACAAAGTTCACTGTTAGAGAAACTCATGGGATGTCATTAAAGAGAGGACCTGTGGTGTGGATTGGTATGAGAAGTGGTAAGTTTCAAGAGAAGTTAATTAAAGAAAGCTCTGAGGCACTTCAGGAAAAAAAGACCACAGAATAAATAATTGTGGCAAAAATAGTATAGCGTTGGTGAAGCAACACAAGCAATTTCATGTGGTTAAATAGAAAGTGTAAACCTGGGATTGAAAAGGAGAGTCTGGTTGGGGCAGTAAGTGCTAATTCATGAAAGAAATTATTTAAAAATTTGAGAATATATACATAAAGAGGAGCTATGAAATAATTATAAAATTTTTTTCTTGACAGCAACATGGTCAGTTTTTTTAAAGATTGATCATTCTCTCTATTATGATATAAATGAATTCAAGGAGGATAAGACGAGAAACAACAGAGAGATTTAGGAGGTTATTGCATTTGATTATGAAAGATATTGTAATGTCCAAATGACATCATTTGAGTATGAATAAAGTTGAATTAAAGTCAATTTTTAGATATCTTGATTTAATTTATTTGTCAAGTTAGACACAAAAGTGGACAGGTAGACATGCATGTGTAAGACTGGGAAATTGATAGCTGGGTTGAAAACACAGATTTTGAGTCAGCAGTTATTGCATAAAAGCATACAGGGTAAAGTGGTATTAATCTGAGCTGGGATATTGGTAGTAAGCAAGCCTAAAGAGTGGAAGAAAAATAAGGTAACTCAAAAATGGATTAAAAATAAATTATCAGAAATTATTATCATGAAGAAACTAGTTTTTAAAAAGATACAAAGATATCTAATAGCAGACATCACTATCTTTACTAATATTTACTTCCCTCTTGCCCTGGGCAAATGAGAGGTTTATACTCCCTCTTTTCTTTGGAGTCAGGCATGGTCAACACATTTGCCTTGATCAGTAAAATGTGAATAATAAAGACCTATGCTACTTCCAGGTAAGAGACAATAATTGTCTAACCCCCTTATAATCCACCTATCCCAACTTTGGTATGGCAATCACAGAAGCATTTGTTGAGATGCATCTTCAAAAAGGTTAAGGCAACAATTTTACCCAAAATAATATACCATCTACTATTTATAGCTGAGTGAATATTACTGCTAATGCTACAGCAATATTAGCCATCAAAATAACTGCTATTGTTCATTGGATATTCAATGGTGATCTTTGCAGAATAGTTTAACTGAAGTAATGATATAAATCAAACTACAGTGTGTCTAGGGTTTTAAGGTGTGAAATAGTGGACATGAAGTGTGTCATTTGCTGTTTTATGACTTTCTAGGAGAGCAGGAGAGGGAGAAAGTAGATTTAGGGAACTGTAGAGTCAAGACTAGGTCCAGTTTGGCAAGGGTGAATGAAAGAAAGAGACTTTAGTAATGTATGCACTGAAGGGAGTGAGTCAGTTGAAATAGGAGAAAAAAATGAAAGAAAAGATATGGGGGGGGGATAGAGTGATAAATAAAACTATTTTCCACAAAAAAGCAGGAGAAGGTGAGCTAAAGGATGCACAAAGGCTTTAAACAGTAATAAAATATTTTCAGTATTTCAATATCCTAGAAAGGAAGAGAAAGGAAGAACCAAGATTTAGTTAAGGTTATAAAAATGTCCTCTGTGCTAAAAGAGATATTAGGTGGTTTATTAGTAATGCAATTATGTTTTCAATAAATTTCAAATATGGAATAATAGGAAAAAAGTTAGGAGTACAGAGATTTAAAGCAGTAGGGAATAATTAGAAGAAAATGGGTAGAAATTTACACATTGATTATGGAGATAGAAAACTTTCTTTTAACTTGGTCTAAAGTCCTTTTTAATGATAAAACTACTCAGTATCCTAAGTAATATCTACCCTGGAGTTAGTGCCTCTGTCATGTGTTATAAAAAATGGTGCTGAGCAGCGTGACTCCTCTAAAATTGTTTAATATGGCAATGGTTCAATTATAGAATGAACTGAAGAAATAACTCTATTAGACTTGTTTATAAGCAATATTATATTACTTGCTATTATTATAGCTTATGCTTTAATTGTATGAGTAATCCTGTGTTATGTACCAAATCACCACACACTATGTTGCTCAAAGCAGCATTCTTATCTCCCAATTCGCTTTGGACAGAAGACTGGTAAGGAGTGGTTATGTTTTTGCTTATGGTCTGACAGCAAGATCTCTTACCTGAAGCTTAAGGTCTTCAGTCAAACTGATTCAACTTGTTAGAATACAATTCCTTTTGTTTATAGGACTGAAAGCTGGCAGTTGGGCAGAAGAGGGCATTCTAAGCATTGGGAGACTGCTCTTTCCTACCTTCTCCATGACGTCAGTTGTTTTCTCAAGGCCAGCAAGAGAATGTCTATGTTCCTTTGAGTCTGACTTCCTCTCATTCAGACTTCCAGACCCATACATGAAGGGCTCATGTAGGTCAGGCCTACCCATATAATCTCCCTTTCGATTTACTCAAGGTCAACTAATTAGTAACCTTAATTACTTCCACAAAATCCCCTTTGTCAAGTACTATTGTATAAACATGAGTAATATCCCATTCAATTCACAGGTTCTGAATATACTCAAGATGAGAAAATCATATAAGGTATGTGCAGCAAAGATCAGAAATCTTGGAGGCTATTTTAGAATTAAAATTATGCCACGATTGTCCTTACACTTAAATGATACATGAATTATTGAACATATGTGAAAAAATATTAAAATATGCTATTTCATTCCCCATTCAATATGTTTTCTGATATTATCATTTGATAACTTCTCTTTCAAATTTTCTACTACATTGTATTAAATGTGTGTCCCATTTTGAAATTCATAAAAGTCATTTTGAAAACTGATGTAGAAGAAAGAGGAGGAAAGAACAAAGGCATGCAAGGTAAAGAAAGACAGGAAGAGGGTTTTTTAAAATATGTAAACAAAATATAAAATTCTATGAGCTCCTATGACTGACCTAAAATAATATTTTATCTCCTGTAGCCATGGGGCTGATAAGAAGAAAATGCAGACCAAATTTTTAAATTTTCAAGTAAAAAATTACAATGCAAATGAAATTGCAGAATCTCTCTGGGGTTCTTATGTGAAAGTGAGTATGTTTGATTAGAAAAATGTGAAAAATCCTGAATGTGGAAAGAGAGAATTGTGTAAAGTCTGATAGATATGATAATTTGCCACACACCAAATCTTCTTTAACTTTGCTTTTAAGAATAAAATCTCTTCCCTGACTGAGAATGTTAGTATTCCTTTGCTCAAAGATGCTAATGAGGAAGGTGCCTTACAAAGGGATGCTGATTGTTTTTAAGACCCACAAGTAGCCTCTCTCATGTCTCCCTGACCCAGAATTAAATAACCAGGGTATTTTCAGAAGAATGAGGATAAACATGTTCCCAAGAAAAACTCAGATAATATTCCCTTCACCAGTGAATTAAGTAGGGTTCAGAAGATAGCTTTTTTTCATAAGTGATTTGAGCTATAGTAATGGTGAGAAAGACACATACATGCCTCAAAAAGAAAGTCCTATAATGGTTGTCTTCGACAGGCCCATGATTACACCTCTCACTTACTTTATTTCTGTAGTGGTAGTGGGATTGTGGAGTAGCACAGGTCAACTGAGAGTTCTTAACCTGTATCTTTAAGATGGGTGTGGTTAGCACTATCCATAACAATTGCAGAAAAACAATAAAAATAATCTGGCCTGCAGAGACTTGAATAGAGATACTTGTTCATAGTGTTCCTCAAGAGGAGAGTGATTGATGCAACGGCTTTGCTATGTGCCCACGTGACTAAACTGAATTATATTTCTCAGTATTCCCTTTTTCTGTGTTTCTAATAAGGGTGCATAGAAGGGATGAAATAGTCATTTTGCAGAACATGCATTGATAATCTGTTGACTCAACTCATTGGCATAGAGCAGCAACAAAGTCTTCAATTGTTTATTGTTTTCTCTTCTCCTTGGACCTTCTTTATTTGAATCCAGGGTCACATGCGGTATATGTATGTTCAATTTTATGATAAAGGGCACTTTTTTCTCCAGGATACCCTCATCACTAAGATCAGAGGCAACAAAAAAGAAGGATGGGTTTTAGTTTGTCCTGTGTTTCCAGCCTTTTTGGTATCTTCTCTTCCTGCCCTTCTGTGTATGTCAGTGTTCAGCATTAGGTATAGAAATATCCTTACAAAGACTACTTAGTCATACTCCACAATCGTGTAAGTCATTTTCTACACTAGATGACCCATTGGTTCTTCTCTGATTGAACTCTGGCCAAAACAAAGAGAAATAAAGTAAATTTTTTCTTAATATGTATAATAGAAAAAATAAATGAAAACAAATCTTCTATGGTTTGAATGATGGTATTGTCTCCAAAATTCATGTTAGAATTGAAGTCCCAATGCAATAGTTTTCAGAAGTAGAGCCTTTGGGAATGATTAAATCAATGATGATTCCACCCTCAGAGGTGAGATGAACACACAAAAAATCTCAAGATTGAAAGGAGTCTTCTTTTGCCTTTCTATCCTTTCTTCTATGTAAAGACACAGCATTCCTCCCCTCTGACACAGCAACAAGGCACGATGTTGGAAGCAAGGAGCAGCCCTCATCAGACAACAGTTCTGCTAACACCTTGTTCTTGGATTTCCCAGTCTCCAGAACCATGAAAAATAAATTTCTGTTCTTTATAAGTTACTAGTTTCAGATATTTTGTTATGCACAGTTGGACTAGGACAAAATGTAAGTGGGTTGAAGACACTTAAAGGAATCAGCAGGTTGAAGAATCAATTCAATTCTCAGATGTGAATTACAACATCGATTCTAGAGCTGCTAGAATGAACTGGCTTGCCCTTGAAGGGCAAGGGAACTGGCTTGCCCTTGAAGGTAAACCGTAGAAACAAAACTACAAATATGTAATAACAGTAGTCTTTCTGACTTTCCCCAAATAGACCAGTGAACATTTTCCAATATAGCTTACTTTGGAGAAAGAGAAATATCCAGACCTGCTCAATTCACCAGCTCTGAATTGACATTAATTTTTTATAATCCAATAGGCCACTTCAGTCCACTACTCAGAGTGGGAGCTTATGTAGGTCAGTTGAGAAATGGAATGTTGGCCTGAATCCATCTACAAGTATGCATGGTAAATCTGCAAAACTACTCTGTAAATTCTGTAGTTATCTCTCCAATTTTTGAATAGGTAGTTGAAATATTTATACTTGTAGCTGACAGAATCCCTGTGTTGATTCCCAGCCCCATGGAGAAAAGACTCTTATAGTACAATGAAAAAGTAGAAATATCTATCTCATTTTTTTATTATTATTATTTTTTGAGTTGACGTCTTACTCTGTCGCCCAGACTGGACTACAGTGGCACACTCCCAGCCACCTCAGCCTCGACCTGCTGGGCTCTGGTGATCCTTCTGCCTGAGCCTTCCAAGTAGCTGGAGCTATAGGCATGTGCTACCACACCTGGCTATTTATTTATTTATTTATTGTAGAGATGAAGTCTCATCTAGTTGCCCGGGTGGGTCTCAAACTCCAGGACTCAGGCAATCCACTTGCCTCAGCCTCCCAAAATGCTGGGATTACAGGCTGAGTCACCGAGCCTGGCCATCTATCTCATTTTATCGCCCCCAAAAGATAAAAGTATATTAAATGTCATCTTTAGTACAATCTCAAAAGGTATTCTGTCATCAATAACTTGAAAGATAAAAAATAGTGAGTTCTATCTTAACATTATTTAATATGCCACTTGGGCTTGTGAAGAAATAGTAAATGCAAGAAAAAAAAAAGAATTATTGTAAACTTAATTAGAAATACTTCCAACTGCTGCTGCTGTTTCTGTTGGGGTCTACATGTTGGAGTAGATAGCATGAAGCTCAGTAACTGATATAGAGCCATTAATCTGGCAAATGCTTATAACTATGTAGTAATTAGGAAGAACCTTCAGAAAGTTTGCTATTATACTTTGTGGAAGGCAGCATATCCTCACTGTATTAACTCAAAAATATGTCAGCTCTGTTCTATGTCATAGTACACAAGAACCTCAATTATTTCACCATACCTCAGAACACATTATCTTACTATATTGATAATATGGAAATTGGGTCTGGTAAGCAAGATACAGCAAATAACTTCTAGATTGACTTGTAAGATAAATGTGCCAAATGGTGTGAGATAAACCACATGCAAATTCAGAAGAAATTAATAAAACATTCATGACAAGGTCTTCCCTTTAGTAAGAAATGTCTAGTTGAATGATCAATATCTAAAACCAAAGACTAAACTTCTATTAGAATATCATTTCCCAGAAGGAACAGCAAGATTCTTGATGTCAGTTAAATTATATTGAATTCCTTCCATCACCTGGGGGGAGGAGGGTAGAGGAGCTATTCTTCACTAAAATAGTGATTCAGGTTATAAATGTTTTTAATCTTTTTCCATTTTTTTTTTTAGCACCACCTTAATTGAACTTGTTCTATACTTATTCAACATCATGTAATTTACACATCACTGCTCCTGAACAAGGAACTATTTTATAACCAAATAAGCAAAGGAATAAACTTATTATTGTGGAATTTATTAGTCTTGCTATGTACTCAATCCCTAGAAACAGTTGGACTGAAAGAGTGTTGAGATGACCGATTACAGACTTGGTTACAATCAATGTAGGTCAATGGCAATAGTTTGTCATGCTAAAATCTGCTATATAATTATATAAAAATACTGGGAAAATGTAAAATTTTTGGATTCTGGTCTTGGTCCTATTCTAAATTAGCTGGATGGTACTAAACAAATCAGTATAAATTTCCATATCTTAAAAAAAAGAAAATTAGAATTTGTATGTCTAGGAACATCAAAAGTAGCCAAAGTGTTTCAGAAAGACCCAGTAGCAAAAAGGTAACATTTTTAAAAAAGATTCTTATTTCAACATTTGAGAAATTTCTGTAGATTTTAGGTGATTATGTAGAGCTTCTCATAGCTATCAGATAGATAGAACTGATTTTGTTTGTCATTTAACTTGTCTCTTATATGAACAGTTCTTGACATGTTGGACTTCTGATCACTAAATAACTTTAATATATTTTTGGTTTTATTCATCTATATTTAATTTTTATTTTGATTGCCAAAATTAATATTAAATCTTAATGGTTTTTGTCAAATTTCATGCTTTGGAAAGATTTTGAATATTTTGAGTTTGCTGTACTTTAAGAGATTTTGATAATTGAAAAAATGAAAATATAGTAAGATCCATGGTTCTAGTAAATAATAAAAATTAACTCTTCTTTCATTTATCACTTAACAAACTCTTATTTTTGGCATGCATGTTGAAAATCAGGGTTGAATAATTATGATGGCAAAAAAAACCAGCTGCTAAATATTCCAAAATCAACATCAACCTAATAAAAGTGTCAAGCTTTATAAGTTACCATTGGTGTGGGAAATTTACTTTCTTAGAAAAAAACTACTAAACAAAATTATAATATTTCAGATAAATCTATTTATAATGAAACTGGAATAAAGATAACTATAGGACAAGCAAAAGCAACTGTTGTGAACCTTATAAATCATACATTATTGGATTTTAATTATGAATGCCTTTGACAATACAAAGTAAATGTTGATAAGCTCTCAAAACAGATCAACCTTATCAGTGCAGGTAAGGCAATCATGCAGTTCATTTGTCTTCCGCTTCAAAGATTAATCTCAATAAAATTGTTATTTTTTGAGCATTAGTTCTCCACCAAAATGCTTTCCCTTCAGTGAAATTTTACTGTTAGATCTAAAATACTAATATTTAAAAACATAGAATAAATACACTAAGATTTTATGTTCTTGCTTCCACAGTTTAGTTGCCTCCAGAAAGGAGTGCTGTAATTTAGAATGACAGTCTTTCACTTATTTTTTATTTCTTTTTCTTTTTTTTATTATAAAGATGTGGGGTACAATTCAGGGTTAGGTATACAAACGTTGATTATGCAGGTACCCTTGTTGAGGTATGCCCCTCCCTCCCCCAGCAGTTTCCCTCAACTGCCAATCCCACCACACCTCCTCTGACAGTTTCCCACTACTGCCAATCCCTTTCTTATAGTATTATAATTGTTCAGGTTTCATTTATGAGTGAAAACATATGGTACTCTGTTCTTTGTTTCTGTGATAGATCACTGAGTATGATTTACTCTAAATCCATCCAAGTTGTTGCAAGGTCCATATGTTCATCCTTCGCTATGGCTGAATAATATTCCATTGTGTATATGTATAACTTTTTTTTTGTCCAGTCCAGCTTCGACGGGCAACATGGTTGGTTCCATGTTTTTGCTATTATGAATAGAGCTGCAACAAACATATATGTGCAGGTATCTTTTTTGTAGAATGATTTGATTTCCTCCGGATATATTCCTAATAGAGGGATCGCTGGGTCATATGGAAGGTCAATTTTCAGAAATCGCCACACTGTCTTCCAAAGAGGTTGCACTAGTTTGCATTCCCACCAGCAGTGTAGAAGCATTCTTTTTTCTCTGCATCCTCGCCCGCATCTGTTGTTTGTTTTATTATGATGACCATTGTTCCTGGGGTTAGGTGGTTTCTCAATGTGGTTTTGATTTGCATTTCTCTGATGATTAGTGAGGCTGTGCACTTTTTCATGTTGGCTGCCTGTATATCTTCTTCTGAGAAGTGGAATGACAGCTTTTTAAATAGAAGTAATTCTATTTTAGGTTGTTGAGAATTTTATTGGGATAGTTTCTAAATGTAAGAAATATATACATATAGATGTGGTTACTAGTGTCATTAGATTAATATAGATAAGTTCTCATAAGCATGTTAGCTTCACTCAATAAAGTGAGTTTTTGAATTGTGAAGATACAATGGTTTGCAAATCTCTCTTATCTGAAGAGTTTGTTCTTATAGTTTTCCAAATACAATATGTGAAATAAAGAAAGACAAAGTTACTCTGGTTGAAGTTTGGATGAGAACAGTATAGTAATCTCTGGGGCTATGTCCCAAGTGGGCCATGTCCCCAGTGGGCCCTTGTACAAATACAATAAATCTGATGACTCGCCAGGGAATTATGAAAGCTCACAGTACTTTTAACCATTTATATTTGTAACAAAAACAGTTGGTTTAAAAAACTGTTTGAGGATATAGATTTATTCTCATGGCCAGATACAGACACACACACACACACACACACACACACACACACACACACACACAGAGCAAGGTCAAATTGCTCCTGTGTCCTTATTATCTATGTGAAAGAAAATAAAACACAATGGTGACTGGCATCATGGTTTCGTGCTTGCTTGTAGTCCCATCTACTCAGGAGGATGAGGTGGACTTAAGAGTTATAGTTTACAGTGAGTTATGATGACTGCCCATGGCTGTCCAGTATGGGCTCTGAGCAACAGAGTAAGACTCTGACTCAAAAAAAGAAAGAAAGAAAAAAAACACAATGGTGAAAGTAGATGGAAAGGACAAATGCAATTAGAAGAAAACTTTTGATCTATGTCATGCATAGTTAGGTCCTCTCCGCATTTGGGGGAAAAAAAGGAAATAAAACTGTAACTTATATTTTAAACTTCTAGAACTACATTTCTTAACTTTCTAATTCCTCTTTATTTCTTTGATCCACATAGTTGAGAATATTACTTGTAAAAACTTCCCCTGTATGTTCTCAAAGTCAAATAGTTTTGATATGACTGTTTTTTGTTTGCTTTTGTTTTTTAAACTACTTTTTATTTCATCATTCATAAATGTAGTTAGATGTCTTAGGCTGTTTCAGTTGCTATAACAAAATATCATAGACTGTGTGACTTATAAACAGCAGAGATTTGTTTCTTACAGTTTGGGAACTTGAAGTCCAAGATCCAGGTGCTGGCAAATTTGGTGTCTAGTGAGGGCCTGCTTTTTGGTTCATGGGTGGCACCTTCTCACTATCCTCACAAGGCGGAAGAGGGGAGGGATCTCTCTGGAGCCTCTTTTATAAGAAAGTGATAATACTAATCACATACAGGAGGGCTCTGCCCTCACAAATTCATCACCTCCCAAAGGCTTCACTTCCTAATACCATCACACTAGGGTTAGGTTTCAACATATGAATTTCATAAGGAAACAAACATTCAGATCATAGTATTAGACAACCACTTTCTCTGCTGGCTCTGAGATGAAGTTATCTTTTGGTCACTCCTAAATCACTAATGCTGTGTGAATTAGAAATATTGAGGCCAAACAAACTACAGGGAGCTTACCATTAGGATGAGAAAGAGGTTTTTTTCCTCCCATGGTGAGTTAATTTTATGTCAACTTATTTAAATTTTTTTTCTTTCCAGAGATAAATGAGGAAAGCAAAGAAGACTCACCTCAAATCCATAAATGCCCTACCTTGTTCTGGATTCTGTTGTGGTACTTTCATATTTTCATGCATAAAAACTACTTAGCTGCACAGTGCATAATAAACTATGGCACATTTATATGTGGCTTTTTTTTTTAATGGTTTGTGTGTGTGTGTTTCTTTATATATATATACACATATATATATAATTTTGAAGATTTGGGGTACAATTCAGATTAGGTATACATGTGGACATCATGCCAGTAAAATTTGGGCCTCCTTTTGGTCCCCACTTTGCCTAAGATCAGGTACCCTTGTTGATGTTGTGTCCCTTCCCACATCCCAGCAGTATCCCGCTACTGCCAATCCCTTTCTTATAGCATTATGGTAAATGTTCAGGGTCCGCTTATGAGTGAGAACAACGTGCTACTCTGTTCTTTGTTTCTATGATAGATCTCTGAGTATTATGGACTCTAAACCCATCCAAGTTGCTGTGAAGTTGATATGACTGTTAAGGACTCTGCGGTGTCTGAATTTTTACTTTAGTGCCAACTAATGAGTTAGTATGTTAAAGTTTCAGAGATGTTAGTAGAATGATTAAAATCTCTATCAGAAACAAAAAATAAAACTATTGTTTTACTCGCTACAATACTAATAGGAAGAATATTAGTATTTGTGTTGGTTTCTTAAGCTACAATTTCCATCAGCAAAGAGATCAAGTAAAACTTGCCCACACAGTGGGTGATATAATAGAAGAAGAACACTAAGTTTACAGAATGGAATTTGATACTTGGCAGTAGGCTTGTGTAAGGGAGGCAAATCTCACCTCCATCTTCTTAGGATCCCAGCCTAGTTTAAAAATCAATTTGACGTAAGATAAACAGAAGAAAAACATACAAATTTAACATGTTTATGTGACATGGGAGCTGTCGTAAGAAATTAAAGACCCAAAGAATTAGCAAAACCGAAATACTTTTTAATTAGTTGGAACAAAGAGAAAACTGTGGAAAAGTAACTAAATTATATGGGGAGGTTAAAGGAATATAAGAATTATTTTGTCAAAATCTGTGAATTCTCTTGCCTATGATTTCTCATCAAAGAATTTTTTTCTCCTAGTACAGGGAGGGCATATTTCCCACGGAAGTTTTTATCTCCCATTGTCTGGAAGAAAAGAGAGTGATTATAATGCTCTTTTTGTATTTGCTGTTTTTCAAGTGCCTTTAGTTCAATACATATATGTGTTGTGTGTGTGTGTGTGTGTGTGTGTGTGTGTGTGTGTGTGTACCAAATATATACAGAAGTGGATACTATCTCTATTATCCAAGGTTGTTTGTTATGCAAATATCTTTGAAAAGATAGATCAGAACAAAGCAGTTAGTTCCTTTGCTTACAAGACACACAGAAGCACAAGAAACCTGTGGAGAATTATCTCCTAGTGATAAAATCACATTTTTAAAACCTCTCTGAAGATATTATTAAGGAAAAGTAAAATGAAAAGAGCAAAATAAAACAAGTAATATTAAAAAAGGAAAGAACAACTACGTATCGACTGATTACTGCAAACCACTGCCTTGTGAAACTATGGCAAAATCACCTATTATAGATAGAAGGTAAAACCGAAGAAACATATTTGACAGGTGCATAATAAACACATTTAATAGATTAAAAATCCAAATATTTGGATGTCTCCATTATGTGCTCCTGAAGCCCTCTGTTCTCTCATTTTATGAAGTTCTCTGGAGTGTCATATGTCTTACCGCTGACCCTCTCCATTAGATGGGAAGCTCTGTGAGATGAAGTGCCATGTTGGTGTGGGTGAAGACTGGATCCTAAGCACCTAAAACACTGCCAGGCACATGATCAGCATTTGATTAACATCAGCAGGAGAAACAAATAACACAATAGCTTATGTATCATTGATGGTATTTATACAGTTCTACAATTATTACATTGGCATTTCTTAGAGATGCAATAGATCATGAAAACCTTGATTTCTGGACTGGGCCCTACTCATTCTGATGCCCACAGTGCAGTGCACAACCCAACACCTGCCATATGGTAGGTTGGCATAAAAACTTGTGTATGTACCATTAAGCTGTAAACAACCTTTAAGGAAAACTAAGATCAAGAAAAGTTTGACTTTGCCTAGTGTTACAGAATCACAGAGCTAAATTACACAGTGACTAAATTACAGATTTCCACACTTTATGCTATGATTTGTGTAACCATCAGAACCTTTTCCTTTTAACTCAAGAGACTAGTGGCTTCTCTGACAACATTACTATGAGTATTAAAATCAATGTTCATAGGACTCACAAACCAACTTTTCAACAGTTTGTTGTAAATATTTTTATAAAACTAATTTTGAAATGGAACATATTCAATGCAAGATAACTATATGTAATTACTAGAAAATAATTAAAATATAAAAATTATAAAAGATAGCAAAAATATAAATATATATTTATATATATAGTAGAAATTTTTTAATAGTAGATTTAATTAATTATAGTAGATTTAATTAATTATAGTAGATTTAATTAATTATAGTAGAAATATATATAAATATATACTATGTATATATATATATAGTAGAAATATATATATAAATATATACTATGTATATATATATATATAGTAGAAATTTTACACGGGGAAAAAAACTCCAGGAGTTGTTTAGGAAGAACCCAACCTCTAGAGGAAGACCAAGCAGAACAAGACTACAGAGGAGATAACTAGGAGTACAGACAGGTTGGCTTGCCATAAGAGCTTGCCATAACCCCATGGAAGGTGGACAGTGATATTTAATGGGTCAAGGCCTGAAATTTTATTATTCAAAGCACAGCAAACATCAGGAGGTTCAGCAGAGATGTGCTCATTCTCCTATCCCCATATCCACAGGGAGATTCCTCAAGTTCTGATAGATGCTATGCTGATGGTAGACTTGCTTTAGGTAAGAAATATAGGCCCAAGGCTCAGCAGTTTTTGCCCAAGCAGCAGGCTTATAACAAGCTACAAGCAGGTCTGCCCATTTCCCAAGAAAGGAACAGATACAGGGTGATTACATTTTGGTCATCTGGGTTATTTTGTTACCTTCTAACTACAGAAACTGCCCAGTTTTAGGAGACAGACAAACCTTGGAGAGTAATTCAATTAGCAAGAATTGCTGGGATTCTCACAGGCTATAGAGGACTGCCTTTCCCATCCATGGTTTTAGCCATCACTCCTTTCAAATAACATTAACACTAAACAGATTCCTGTAAGTGTTTGCCAACAGCAAAGATTCTTTGCTTCACCAAACTTTAATCAGACCCCTGCACCTTTTCCTAAGCCCATCTCTGCACTCCCCTGTAAAATGTAGTTTTAGCAAATCGGCTAAGTCACTTTAACAAGACTCCACCCCAGCCCGCACACTTAATATCTGATCACCCTCAATGTCTAACCACTTTTTAGATCTTCCTCCATTTCTCAGGTGATGTTTGATCACCCTGGTCTGTTTTCAACAAAAATACTGCTAGGTCGGTTTAGCCAGGGCCCATCTTACCCATGATACTTTCCTCTTAGTAATTTTTATCCACTGACCCTCCACACTGCTCCTTAAAAATAAATTCTCATTTGCTCATGCTGTGTTCAGAGTTGATCCCAATTCTCTTCCCCACTAAAAAATCCCATTGCAGTCGTCCCTATGTCTGTCTTGACAGTCCTGAATAATGTCATCCTTACTGTGTTGTAACAGTTATAATTTAATAATTTTTCCCTTTAGCATCATCAAAAGATTCATCTCCTGGATTATTTTAAAATAATTTATCTTATTATAGCAATTATCCCAATGCATATTGAATTCATAGTGATAATTAATCTCTATATTGCGCAATCCACTAATTTCTAATGAAGTGAAACCCTATAGTAATGACTTTATAAACAAAAACCCCAACATTAGAAGATATTAACATCTGTTTTCACATGCCTTCCTTTGATATTCTAAAGAGTCACTGCTTGTATGAACAAAAAAGAATCAAAACATTTTATCTGTATTTCCTAAACTTATATATTACTAGTATCCTTGCAATTCTAGCCAAGAATAAAATAACTGAACCCTTAAGGACACCAGAAACATTTTCTACCAAATATTGGAGAATATTACAATGATAGTAGATAATATATTTTTGACAAATTATCTCTAACCATGTCTTTTAAGGTTAAGTAAAATATAAAACAAATTGACAAATGTTTTTAAATGGAGTTCCTAGTTGATTTAGGTTAATATTATAATCACATAACTATTCACTTGATAACTGATTCTTTCTTGATCATATATGCATGTTACCTTCATTGCTAATCATCATAATGCTAATGAAACATTAGTAAGTTACACATTAATACAGTTTAAACTTCTTACAGTGCCATGACCTGTGTCTCATTTTATTTTTCATAAAACACTTAAACAAGTCTTGTCATACCATTTTGGAAATGGTACACTGGCATAGATGCTGGTTTTGCCCATTACATTGGCAGTTAACTGGAGAGTTAATGAATATATTTCTGACATGCCAAATCTGGAATTCAGATTACTTTGCCACTGCCATAGACCCTCGGGAGCCTGGAGGATATGTTTCTACTGATTTGGCAGCTCAATCTTTCTTGGCTGGGAAAATAAGCAATAGTTAATGATCTACTTAGGAGTGGAAATCCTTTAAAATTCAGAAAAATGAAACTTTATAGTAAGTAAAGACTGTTATGTACCATAGAGAAGGACTTAGAAAATGTAAGGAAATACACCTCTTCCATATTTAAAGAGGCAATGCACACAAAAAACAGTTAAGTAATACAAAGTAGATGATCTTAGCCCCCAATGGAATTTCGCAAAGATTATGATAGATTTGTTGATTTACAATTCTTATAAAAATTGATTTGTTTATTGAGAAATTTTATAAAATTATAGAATTTAATAAAAATTTTAAAGTCAGATATTGTCTAAATTGCCAATGAGATAAAAAGGAATAAAACATGAGGAATAAAATGTAGTTCTGACCTTAAGAAACTTACAGAGAGGGCAAAAATAACATGCAACTGGAAAAAACAAAAATTTCCTACTACATGGGAAAATTGCCTTGACTGTCTGAATTCACTAGTTTTTGCCCACTATTATTAGTTAATCAAATTTCACCAATTTTTTTGTCTCCTTATCTCAAAATAATTTTCTGAGATTTAAGGTTAATGGCTTAAGGTTATTCCAAAAATATGTGAACTTTTTATTCTAGAAATATCAACTAGAAAACGATGATTAAAAAATACATGTTGTTAGAGAAATAAAAGTTGTTGCAGTCTAGTTCACCCTGTTTATAAATTTGTGTATCAAGGCATTTTAAAGAAATTTAACGATTGGCAGCTTGACTTCAAATTTTCTTGCTCTCTCTCTATTAGGACAACCTCAAAAAGATCCTGGTGAAAATACCATTATTTTCCCACTTGATTCAGGTTTTATGGCTAATTGAGTAATTAAACAGCAATGTTGATATTAAGTTGCAATGCAGTCTGCATGATGGTAAACTTGAGCGTGATTCATTTTCTTTGTTTTGCAGAAATCATTATAAAAGATTTATCTATTTATCTCTTAGTAAATAAAATATTTTGACTACCAACATCATTAATAACAGAACATATGGGCCAACTTATTAATTAATGAAACAGATTTTACTATCCTCAGCCAAATAAACAAACACACTCCTGGAATAATTCCATTTATTTTCAAACTTCAAATATGGCAAAAGTAAGTAATACAATTAATATCATTGCTTCTCTACTTCCATCATTGTTATTAATAAAAACTTGTAAAACTATAGTAAATTCTGGTAAATATTTTTGCTGTTACCACTTGTAGGATGTAATTTTCACTGTATCTGACCTGGTTTATTGCATTCTAAAATGTAGTTCTCAATGAAATTAAAGTAAAATAAATCTATAATGTACTTTTTTATTCAATTGCATACAATTATTAGATCCTATCAAATAGGAAATTGAATCCAAATAATTCATTTTACAGTATTTTATTATAACATTATACATGTCTCAAAAAGCTATTATGTTGAAACAAAATCTAGTTTTAAATTTCCATATATGCTTTTATTTTTCATAAAATTTTCAATTAATTTTATTGCAGCCCCATTAATATAGTTCAAATTATTTTCTGGCTGTAAGTGTTATAATAATTTTGACTGAAAAATCAGCTTTTCCAAGCTTCCCATAAAAACTTGAAATAAAAAAATCTGAAGAAACTCGCAAAAATAACAGAAAATTTATAAGAAAGTGTTAATGATGATAAATAGAAATGTTATGAACCAGAACTCCTAGATATTAGTAGTTTTGTAATGAGAATCATGTAAAGTCTTTCTACTTAAGAAGGTGTATTTGTCATATGATTCTCACTTTTCTTTTGACTTCATGCAAAGAAAAAAATGAGCTTTTGTATTCTACAAATATTGATGACCATTTACAAAGAAGATTGTTTACTTAATCTCCTTTTTTTTTTTTTTTTTTTTTAGCTTAACATTCCATAAATAACAGCACAGCTTCACATTGGGTACAAATAAATAAAACAATATTTCTAACCTGTTATAACTCAAATATTGTGACAATCACACACTTGATAATTTGATTAGTGCATCCACAGCTGCTTATTGTAAGGAAATAATCACTGAGTTAGGAATAAAAAGGCCTGAATTCCCATCTGGGTTCTGCTATTTACTGACTTATGTGACTGTGAGATAAATTCTTAATAACACTTGGCATAAAACAACAGCTCAGAAAAGATCTGTTGAATCAGAATGTGAATTTGACCAATGAAGATGCATATTACAGAAAGAAAAATAATGGTGTATTAGTTTTACATACTGTACAATAAATTACCATAAATTTTCAGCCTAAAACAGCACAAATTATTATCTTACAGTTCTATAGAGTAGAAGTGTGGTACAGCCTAGCTTCTCTGCTTCCAGGTCCCACCAGCAGAAATCCAGCTGCTGACTGGGCTGTGGTATCATCAGATGCAGGGCTGCAAAATAACCTATGGTCAAAGTCCTTATGTTACAGACAGAATCCATCTCGTTGTGACTGTTGCATTGAGATCCCGTGTTCTTGCTGACTCATGGCCAAGGACTGCTCCTAGCACCCAGGGGCCACTGAAGTTCCTTGCACATGCCCCCCCCCCCCATATGCCCTCTGAAGACATAGATACTTCTACAAAACCAACATCAGAGAGAGAGAGAGACTCTTACCTCAGGGATGGCTCATTTCCTTTTATGAGTTTCTTTGCCTGGTTGAAACTGGCCTGCCAAGAATAATTTCCTTTTTGATTAACAGAAGAAAATTATTTTGGATCTTAATTATATCTCAAAAATTCCTACCATTTTACCATAGCCTTTTGGCTAGAAATTCAGGTGGAGAAGTTTATACAGAAAGTGAACACCAGGAGGTAGGAATCACTGAAGTAACTTTAAAGTCCACGTGTCAAAAATAGAATTGTGATAATAAAATTCAGAAAATATTCAACTTATCCTTGTTAACATAGGAAAAAATAGCAAAGATAGCCAATGAGGTCACAGTGTCCTAAGGTAAAATGAGAAGTGCTGAGATGAAAATCAAAATGGCTACTCATTCACCTATCATTTATTGTAAGAAATAAAATGTGAGGAGCTGCAGAGTCAGGGAGGGAGATGCAGGTTGCTCTAGGCAAATTCACGTTGGTAATCCTTGCTTGAAATTTTTCCATTAATCTATCAATCTCCTTCTTCCTTCCTTCCTTCCCTTCCTTCCATCTTTCTTTCTTTCCATCTTTCTTTCTTTCTTTCTTTCTTTCTTTCTTTCTTTCTTTCTTTCTTCTTTCTTTCTTTCTTTCTTTCTTTCTTTCTTTCTTTCTTTCTTTCTTTCTTTCTTTCTTTCTTTCTTTCTTTCTTTCCTTCTCCTCTTTCTCTCTTACTCTTTCTCCTTCCTTCCTTCCTTCCTTCCTTCCTTCCTTCCTTCCTTCCTTCCTTCCTTCCTTCCTTCCGACATTGAGTTCAGCTTAACAATCATGCCTCTTGACCCTTCCCTTTAGAAGTGATTTTTTTTTTTTACAAGAAGAAATCCAGGACAAATAAAATTATTTATATGCAACAACTCATCCCTACCACCCTAAGTGAAAATAAAAGTGTTTTGTTAAGCAGGGGGTGGGGGGTGGGGCATTGTTCTTGCAAATTAGATTTTCAACACTATTCAATTTATTTTTTAAAAGTCAACATAATTTGGCACTTGTTTATTTTATGCTATGATAGAAAGATCTGAGCGCTGTGTAAAAGTGGCAAAAAAATTTCATCTTTTTCTATTTGAAATTTAATCTCATGAAGTCTCTTCAGAATGACAGGGCAGCATCTTTGAGCCAAGGATTGCTTACCATGCACCTGCCTAAGGAAAAGGTGGCCAGAAATCAGTAGCTAATTTCTCTTTTCCAAAGTTTAGGGTGAAACAGATCTCATCTAATCCTGAAATTCTACCTCTAGAGTTTAAGAATAGGAAAGAAAATGACCTAATTGTATAATTATTTCTTCCTAAAAATAAACTTCCCTCTAATGTAGAATAAAAATTGTCACATGAATGAAAATCCATGTATAATTCTATTGAAACCATTAATTGTAACAATGAAAAACTAGAAAGTCATTCTTGAAAATAGTGTTTTACTCAACATCTGTTATGAACTAGACATTACTCTAAATTCTCAGGAAAACTGGAGAGAGCACCTTAACAAAAATGTCTAATAGTAGAAGAATTGTTAGGAATATTATAGTATGTCCGTATTATTAAATGTTAAACAATCATCACTGTGTTATTTCTAAAGAATTTCTAATCACATTCGAATTAATATTTTCAAATAAAAAATGATTAAATTTATATTTATATTGATATATTATAGAATGTCATACAATAGTTGAAATGAATACCTAGAACAAAGTGTATTAACTTGAATAAATCACAGACATAATGTTAACCATAAAAAAATAGATTACATTCAGCCTAATCCAGGTGCTTTTTGTAAAATAGTACCAAAAAAAAGTACCAAAACAATGAATGCCAAATTCTGTCTAGTGTGTATGAGGAAGAAAAAAAATCTGTAGGAGAGAGGTAAAAAGACCTTCAATTCTTTCTGCAATGTTTTATTTGTTAATCTTCATTAGGTCCTTGAGATATAGTAATAATTTTCTTGAAAACTATTTGCAGTCTGAAATATTGCACAATTAAATTTTAAAAATAATAAACTTTTTTTTGTTTTACTCTCACACATTAGTTAGAATATATGATGGCTATCTTTTTGTGCCTAACTTATTTCACTTAAAATAATTTGTTTTCATTAAAAAGTTTTAAAATATCAACTTTTGGAGATAGAGAGTAGAATGGTGCTTAACAAAGGCTGAGATGGATCATGAGGAGTGGTGTATAAAGAGAGGTATGTTAATGGGTACAGAAATATGTTTAGAAGAAATAAGATCTAGTGTTTAGTAGCACAGCAGAGTGACTATAGTTAGCAATAATTTATTATATATTTCAGAATAACTAAAAGAGTTGAACTGTAATGTTCCTAACACAAAGAAATGATAAATGCTTGAAGTGACTTGATCTAATATATTGTATGCTTGTATCAAAATGTCACAAATGTATGTACCCCATAACTATGTACAACTATTATGTATCCATAATTCTTTTTTAAATTAAAAATAATAAACATGCAGGTAAAACTACTAGTAGGAAAAAAAACCCAGCTTGTAATATATAATTCCATTTGTTGAGTGACAGGATTTGTTTATTTTTTCATCTTTCGAATTTTGTATGTATTTCCATTCAATTTGCTTGTGCTAGTTTTATAGTAGAAAAATAGCTATCCCTCAAAATAGTTTAAATGAGCCATTATTCCACCTTTCAAGATCATTCACTTACTGCCTTACATTAATCTCTAGACACATATTTTGTGCATTATTTCTTTAAAACTTTTCATGTTTCAAGTTTTATGACCCATAAATTAAACATACCATTGAATACATATTTATTTTTTAACTCTAAAATTTGAAAGTGCCATCACAATTTGTATTATTTAAATTTCTAAAACTTAGCTTTACTATATTAAAGAAAATTATGAAATAACATAATTATTTCTCTTCTCTGAAGACAGGCCTCACTCTCTAATAGATGCATTTGAAATATTATAGACTGGAATTTTTTATTTCTGTGCAACATATCAAACTCCTCTAATCTCCTTCTATATCAGAGTAGTTGGTAGAATAAAACACTATTAACAATGCCTTAAAGATTTTTTTTTTTTTTTTGGTCTGGGATAATACCAAATTTAGTAAACATATGTTTAGACTAGTTAGGCTGAAATTTGAAATTTATTTCGTTAAAGAAATTCTCACTGAAAGAATAATTAGTTATACCTTGGTGTTATTTTAGGTCAGAACTTGTCTTTCTCTAAATGCATATCTTCTCATCTTAACCTTGATTAACTGATAGGCTTCTGAAGCTGGCTCTGTTTTTAAAATCTTTCTGCAAACAAAAATTACCTTGATAGTCAGTGATTCCAGCTGTTGGTGTATCTTTTAACTCAACACATATGCCTCACTTTTACCAGACATGGTGTGTCAACATTGAGCCTTGGGTTCCCCAACAGCACATGAAAATCCGCAACTGATCCTCCATGTCGATCTGATCAGTCTACGTTCTCACTTCAAGATCAGGTAGTTTCAGTTAAAGGCTTCTCCAGGAAAGAGACTCTGGTAATCTTCTTACTTTTTGGAAAGATTCTGGTCTCCAAACCCTTTATATTTCTTGGGGTCAGTGGCCTCTCAAAAGTAATCTTCAACATTCATATTTCTTGAAATTTCTACTCTATTTTTCTTCTATTTTTATTGTCTCATTTTATCTATCTTCCTCTACAATGTTAATAGAAAAGAATAAGGGACTTATTTCTTTAGGGAAATAAATAATGTGATATTGGATAATATGAAGTATTACGTTTTATATATATGTATATATATACATATATGTATATATTTCACATGTACTACTTAGAAATCATAATGAAACCTACAGAATCCATCACAAAACACAATCAACAGAATATTACCAATACTGCAAAAGCTTTCTATACAACTTCCTGAACAAGTCTTCCTCCTTCTTCTACAGAGAAGAACATGATACTGATGTGTTTATCATGCCCTTGTGACTCTTTATTGTTTTATGACACATATATTTGCATAGTTAAAATATATATGTTTATAAAAATAGTAGAAAACTATATACTATCTTCTATAAATTTTTTCCTTCAACTTTACGTTTCTATAATTTATGATTATTAAAATATCTATGTTTGGGATATTTTCAGTGCAGTGTAGTATTTTAATAAAATAGAAAAGTACAATTATCTATCCATTCTCAGCTTGATGAGCACTTTAGATTGTTTCCAGCTTTTTTTCCTTCTTGAGTAATATCGTTATGAACATTCTTCTTGATCCTTGCTGTTACTAAGTGCAAAAATTGATTTTGTGTAGGTATGATATCAATGAAGTTTGAATTAGTTATGTTAATTAGGATGAGTTAAACTGACTTATCAAATGAACCAAAATATGGAAATAACTCAAACATATTCAAGCTTTATTTATTGCCTATTTAACAGTTCAAAGCAGGAGGCAGATCTCCATCCAGTAATTCAGAAATCAAGGTTCCTTTCTGCTTGTACCACATAGTTTCATATATATATGATTATCAGAAACACAAGAGAACATGAAGATAGCACACCCATGTCTTAAAAATCTTGACCCCCAAATGGCATATCCCACCAAGACGGGCTGAATTGAATCCCTCCAAAATTCACATATTTAAATTCCAAACCTCAGTATTTCAGAAAGTAACTGTATTTGGAGATAAGCACGGGGTCATGAGCATGAGGTCTTAATCCAATATAACTGAAGTCTTTACATAAAGAGGGAAGGACACCAGGCATGCGCACAAACAGAAGAAAGGCCACGTTATGACACTGCTATAAAGGAACATCTGTAAGCCAAGGAGGCAGGCCTTTAGTAAAGCCAAACATGGGGATACCTTGATCTTGAACTTTCAGCCTCCACAACCGTAAGAAAATATATTTCATGTGTTTAAGTCACCCAATTATTGGTATTTTATGTCAGCCTTAGGAAAAAACTAGTACACTCATTTTGCTCTTCCAATGGTGTAAACAAGTCACATGACCATATCTATTACCGTGAGAGCTGGGATATGTAGTCAGTCAAAATATGGACATTATGCTGTATTTCTGTCACCCAGAGCAGGGGTCTCCACATCCTAGGCCACAGACTGGTTGTTCTGTGGCCTGTTAAGAACCGAGTCACACAGCAGGAGGTAAGAAGCAGGCAAATGAGCCCTTCTTCTGTATTTATAGCTGCTTCTCAATGCTCCCATTACCACTTGAGCTCTGCCAGATCAGTTGTGGCATTAGATTCTCATAGGAACACAAAACTCTATTGTGAACTGTGCACGTAAGGGATCTAGGTTGCATGCTCCCTGTGAGAATATGATGCCTGATGATCTGAAGTGGAGCTGTGGTGGCGATGTTAGCTCTGGAAGATGTCTGCAAATACAGATTAACATTAGCACCAAGGTTTGACTGCACAGAGACTATAATAAAGCAATTGCTTGCAGACTCAGATCAAAATCCTATCGGTGAGTGGCAAGTGAGCTCATGTACTTCAATTGTACAACTGCATCTGGTGACAGGCTTTTAAGTCAGAATCTGACACTTATTTCAGACCATTATGTGCCCCACTCATTGTTTTCTTTACCACTTCTATCTACACTTCTCTTCTTATTGTAAAATGTATAATTATTTCATCATATACTACAGCATAATAATAATAGAAATAGAGTGTGCAATAAAATGTTATGCACTTAAGTAATCTCCAAACCACCCCCTCCCAACACTGTTTGTGGAAAAATTGTCTCCCATAAAACCAGTCTTTGATGTCAAGAAGGTTGGGGACCACTGACCTAGAGTATAAGAATTAACAACCTTAAAAGATAATGCTTGTATTTTACACCCAAAGAGAGTTTTCATATCCATTTCTATTCCAATAAGTGCAGAAAGATTTCATCAGTGTATATCTGCTGCAACTTTTGACAATTCAGACTTCTTATTTGCCAATTGAATTCATATAAAATGATCTCTCATTGTAGTCCTGATTCTAACTTGTCTCAGTACCAATGAGTTTGGACATCTCTTCAATTGGATATTAGCCATGTGTATTGGCTATTCTGTGAAAAGTGTGATCAGATACTGCCCAGTATTCTGTTAATTCTGTTAAGCTTTTTTCTTTTGAATTCTGAGGTCTTTGTAAAATTACACTAATCCTCTTCATTATATGTGATACAAATTACTTCTGTCAAGTTTTCCGTTTTATTAAAGTGTCTTTGATAAACAAAAGTCTTTAATTTTAGTATACTTGCATTTATCAATTTCTTTATAGTCATCTTACATTGTACTCTAACTTCAAATTCTAAAAGATCTTAACATATTTCTTTTCAAAAAGTTCTACATTTGTGCACTGGTAATTTAACTTAATCTGTCACTGTATTGAAAAGGGGAATGAAATGATACCTCACGGCTGGGGAGTAAGAAGGGACTGACAAAAACCTGGCAATATGGAAAGGCCTTTAAAAAATGACAACTGGTGGTATCTTAGCGTACAGAAGAGAGTCCCCAGCAATGCTTGCCAAATTTTCAACCTTCCTTAACCACATGTCCTCAAGCTACTGGAAATATCAGCTATATTAAGATGTGTGTCAAAGATGATTTGATTGCTCTACAATAAGACAAATAGGGCCTATATACTATTATTTATGCTATCTATCCCTGATTATAAGGAAGAGGAAACAAAATTTAAGTAAATGTATTCTGTAAAATAGCAGAAACAATAACAAAATAAACAGCAATCTTCAGATAAAAACTTTCCAAAAGCACTGGGTTGTTGAAAAAGTTAATAATAAAATTATTTCTATAAAATGGCAGCACACAATAGGTACCTAAAAGATGTGATGCTATACAGAGTTAAAAAACAGAATTCAACATAATGAAACACAAAACCATACCAGATCTAGTAAATAAACTAGAAACTGGAAGTAACAGAATTAATAGGTTGAAAACAAAATTGCTGTTGTGAGGAAAAGGATTCATAGAATAGAAGAAAAGTCAAATATATTAAATCAATGCACAGAATATTATTTATATGAAAGACAACGATAATACTGCATAAGATGACTGATGTCCCTGAAATAAACAACATAGATAATGTTCACAAAGATACATTATAAGAAAAAAAAAACCCTTAAGTTTAAGTGGAAACTAAATTCACAAGGTAAATATACAAAAATGTATTTTTTATGAATTCATAATATGCTGTACCTTAATAAAGATGATACAAGTAAATCAAAATTGAAATTTATATTATTACAATAAAACCACTGGACTTTAAATATAGTTTACCAGATCATAAGTAGTAAGAAAATGTCACCCATGAGAGTGGGTGCCTTACATTTTTCCACAAAAACATTCTTTGCCAGAAACACTGTTTGCCAGAAAATAAGTAAAGCAGTAATTGCCAAGTCCTGAAAGGAAGTGTGATCCAATAATATGGCACTCATCTCAATAGGCAAAAAAGAATTAAGGCAGCTGGCTGGCATTCTATGATATAAAAGACTCAGGAAATATAAAATGAGTATTCAGAAAAATCCTTGGTAATTAAATTCAACAATGTAAAAGATAAGATAAAGAACTTGAAAATGAAGGATACTTGATCATTTTTAGTAACGGCTATTAAATTTACCTAAATATAAAGCCACAAATAAATTCTAAAGGGAATATGACTGGATAACACAGTATTATAATCGCTAACAAACTAAAAGTTGTCTGGGCAACAGAATTAGCAGGTCAGCAAAGAAGACTTGAAGACATATGGGTACTAGTTCTTGATATCTTTCATTCCAAAGATTCATTAAATAATTATTTTACAAATGAAGATGTATGACTGTGGTTTTGGTGTCTTTTTAATTCAATTTATGTTTTTAGGGGTTTTTTTTTTTAGATATTTACTGTGTAAAACCTTTATACATCAGCAAAATGAAAAAAAGCAAACAATTTGTTGGAGCAAGGTTAAAAAACAATATCATAACAAAATCTATATTTATATAAATGTGAAAGAACACAAACATATTCATTTATAAAAGAGAGTTATATATTTACAAAGTTATTTCTAAAAAGTGGAATCATTGATTTTGATTAAATGCTTTAGTTGTTTTTCTCTAAAGTCACTAAGTAATGTTTTAAGATGAAACAGGTCAAATGTAAATGGCTATGCTGAAAAGGTTAACAAAAGTTAAATAAAAATTAACCAAATCATAGAAAATGAACTGTTTCCTGACTTAAAAGGGAATGGAAATGTTGCATGGCTATGAATTTTGCAATATAGCACACAGCGGTCACTCGTTATCCATGGTTTCCCTTTTCTGCAGTTTCAGTTACCTGTGGTTTCAGTTACCTGTGCTCAGTCAGCCTCAGTCCTAAAATATGAAACAGAACATTTCAGAAATAAGCAATTCATAGCTTTTAAATTGCATGCTGTTTTGAGTGGTATAATGAAACTGCACTGTCCAGCTCTACCTTACTCAGGACATAAATCATCTTTTTCTCCTGCAGATCCACACACTGCCTAAGCTACCCGTTCCTTCCTCCCCGGTGACCATTTCAGTTATCAGATCCAGATTGGCCGTCTGAGTGTAGCAATGATTGCGTTCAAGTAGCCTTTATTTTACTTAATAGTGGCCCGGAAATAGAAAGTCATGATGCTGACAATTCAGATCTGCCAAAGAGAACCTGTAAAGTTGTTCTTTTAAATGAAAAGGTGAAAATTCTTGATATACTAAGGAAACAATAACTTTGATTACATCACATTGTTATAATTACTATATTTTATTATTAATTATTGTTATTAATTTCTTAAACTTTAATGTATAAATTAAGCGTTATCACAGGTATGTGTGTATAGGAAAAACATAGTCTATATAAGGTTTGGTACCATCTGTGGTTTTTTTGTTGAGGGAAAACAAATCAGAGAGACCATGACACTGAGCCTGATAAGCAGGAAGCTGCATTTATTACTGGAACACCAGCATTCGGTCCAGCAGACTTCAGTCACAAAGACTGGGCCCCGATCGCAGTCGTGTCTCAGATTATATAGGTTTTACATTGGCTTGGGGGGGAAGGGGATTTTCATGGTGTAAGGTTTTGTACTTTTTGTAACAATAGCACAGGCTTGCAGCTTTGGCTGCAGGCACTGAGCACTGCGTTACAGTAAGGGGCTTGTGGTTTTAGCTGCAGGTACTGAGTATGGCTTTTTGCATTAACAAACTGGAACATTTTAATTGTGATATATTCCTTGAAGAATTTTTAAAAAGCCCCCGACCACATTCCCTCCTTTGGTGCTCGACCCCTTTAGGACTAAAGAGCATCATTTTGATTTAACATCATTATAAGGGCTGCCAGTTTTTGTTTGACTATGGTTTTAGTAAATTTAGAGACAGATCTTATGAACAGTGGGGCTATATAGGGGAGAATTAAGCAGGTTTCCAGGAAGAGGATCACAGCGCCTGTGCACAGGATGAGTAACGGGCCAGGTTTGTAAACGAGGCTTAAATTAAAAGCAACTAACAACAATGAAAGGAAGAAGAGTATGAGGAAAAACATTTTGCCACATGCCCAGTTTGCTGGTGTGGTTTTTGCTAATCCTATAGCAAAGGCTAGGGCAAAGACTATAAAAGTAGATAGAGACAAGAAGGGGCAGTACATTACAGGTCAGTCACACACCCCAGGTTTAAGTGACTGGTTTAACTCTGCTGTAGTGGATGCAGGGGATCACTTCAGCAACCTTTATTGCAGTTGAGGTAGAAAAAAGGACAGTAAATGGGCCCCTATAGACCCCTCCAGAGAGGTTTTAGGGACTGTACATTTCATTCCTTTACCCATGCTGTGTCTCTGAGATTAAAGGGGTGTGCATCTGGGGTCAGACTTACAGGTAACATTTTTCTGACTTGGTGATGCAAGGAATTTAAGGTTGTACCTAGAGTCTGCAGTTGCTGCCTTAGGTTGATGCTTTCTAACTTCTTTAAGTCCCCCTGTATATTTTTGACAAGTGGGGGTGGCCTTCCATAAAGGATTTTAAAAGGAGAGTAACCTGACTGCTTGGTAGGGCTAGATCTAAGTTTTCATAGGATTATTAGCAAGAGCTAGCCAGCTTAAGTGAGTTTCCTGGCATAGCTTACTTAGTTGTAATCTTAATGTCCAATTTCATTTATTTATTTATTTATTTATTAATAAATAAATAAATATATTTATTTGAGCTTTGTGGTCAGTAGGCTGTGTGCAATTTTCAGGCCATTTGGCCAATAACTGGTATTTTTGCTATGAACACAGGCCCATTGATTGATTTTTTCCCCCCAGTTTCTTGTTAGAGTGGGGTAGCCCATTGATGTGCTGGTATGGTCCTGGCTTTATCTCTGGGTGGCCATTGGGTTCGCCTTTCCTCGACCTTGGCCTTGGCCTTGTCTGTGGTGGGGTACCTGGTGTCTCACCAAGGCTGCAGTGAGTAAAGCGGCCTTTTTCTTTAGTCTCCTGTTCGTTTTTTGTTGGGCTTCCCAGCCTCTGTTGACAAACACTTTTGTTGCAATCTCCAGCAGCTGGCTGGCATTCATTCCTGGGAAGCCCTCTAACTTCTGTAGTTTGTTTCAGATGTTTCCTTGGTCTTGTTTGACAAAGGCTGTATGCATCATTTGTTGATTTTTAGTCGCCTCCGGGTCAAAGGGAGTGTACAGTCTGAAGTCCTTGCAGAGTTTTTCGTAGAATTGGCTTGGGTTCTCATCGGATTCCTGGAGCACTTTTGAAATTCTGTTTATGTTCATGGTCTTTTTCCTTCTTTTTTTCATGCCTCTTAAGAGAATTTTGTGGTACTGCTCAAGCATCTGTAACCCCTGGTTAATGTTGGAGTCCCATAGTTTGTCAACTTTTGCCACCAGAAGGGCTGTAGCCACAAGTGCTTGCAAACAAGGTGGCCAACCTTCAGCGACTGAGTTCAGTTGCTTTGACAAGTATGTTATGGGTCTGTGCCATGACCTTAACATCTGAGTTAGGACCCTCATTGCTATGCCAGAGCACTCATGCACATATAAAAAGGAAGACTTGGTTATGTCTGGGAGCCTTAAGCCAGCACGTTGATGACAGCCTGTTTAATTTTTTCAGAGGCCCTTTATTGGGCTTGTTCCTAAAGTAGAGGCTCCCATTCTCCCCACTCTGTGGCTTCATAAAGGGGTTTTGCTAAAATGAGAAGTTAGATATCCAGATTCTACAGAATCCTGTGGGTCCGAGAAATGCTTGGATTTGATGTTGGGAGGATGGGACTGGGATTGAGCAGACGGTTTGTTTTCTCTCTGGGCCAAGCTGGCACTGTCCTTGAGATAGGTGGAAGCAGAGGTACCTAACCTTCTCTTGGCAGATTTGGACCTTTTTCTTTGAGACTTTGTATTCAGCCTTCTACAAGAGGGTGAGGCGCTGGTGTGTCCCCTTCTGTTTTGTCAGCCAGAACAGGCTTGTTTGGTTCAGGCAGGCACTTGGAAGGAGCCAACTTAAGTGCCATCTGAATTTTGCAATTTTTTTCAGCAAGCTTTTAGCCAAGATGTTTGAGCAAGGACTGCATCTTGACAATAGTCAGTGTATGGGAACTGATCAGAATGACCAGGATCTGGGTTTTCTATGATAATTCTAAATATCTTAGCAACTATTCTTTTGTCTAGTGACCCTTCTGTGGGCCATTCCATCCCAGAAGAAGGCCAATCTATCTCACAGAACGTTCAGAGCTTTCTCTGAGTCAGTTTCACATCGTAGTCTCTTGAGTAATCTTGCCAAGAGTTTTTCAACATACATTCAAGAGGGGGTGTTTTTACTTTGTGTTTTACCCATCTTCTTCCCCCTGAAAGACACCAATCACACACAGAAAGAGAAAAAAGGAGTAAGGGGAACAATTGTTTCATCTGTCTCCTGCTGTACTCCTTACAGAGATATTGCAGACACCTCTTAGCAATTGGTGGGTTGGTATAAACTTCCAACCTGGACCAGCCCTATTATAGGGCTGGGGTCACCTTCAGCTGTATGAGGTTGCCACTGGCGTAGATTAGGATGCAACATTCACTTCGGTCCTTTAGTTGAGTAGAACCCTTCCACTGGTCATCTCATTTATACACAATTACACAACAACTGTAACCTTCCACCCAGTACCTTGGAGTACATGATTTCGTCTCAGGACAGTGTTTCCTTCCACTGCCTCTAACACTTTCTTTCAGATTTGAGACTACTAGCGGACTCCAGGAATTGATCTGGCTCCCATTCTGTCTCTTAAGGACAGATCTATTCCATGTAACCCCAGTTCCTACCCTTTCCATTGGGTGCTGTTGCTTGTACTGGTTCCTATGCCTCACTGAGTTCCATTGTGCTTTTGGAATCCTTGTCCCAGGATACTGGGAGGGTTTCTCCCATACAGATCAACTGGTCTGTTGGTGCCAGGAATGGTGGCCTCTTCTGTCACCCCAGGGGATGTATCCCAGTTACAAGGGAGGTGGAAAACACCATCTCCAAACTCTCCACTTTCCTGGCTAATGCACCAAGAAATGTTGCAGGAAAACAAATCAGAGAGACCATGACACTGAGACTGATAAGCAGGAAGGTGCATTTATTACTGGAACACTAGCATTTGGCCCAGCAGACTTCAGTCACAAAGGTTGGGCACCAATCACAGTCAGGTCTCAGCCTATTTAGATCTTACAATGGCTTTGGGGGGAAGGAGCTTTTCATGGTGTAAGGTTTTGTACTTTTTGTAACAATAACACAGGCTTGTGGATTTGACTGCAGGCATTGAGCATGGTGTTACAGGAAGGGGTTTATGGCTTTAGCTTCAGGTACTGAGTATGGTGTTTTGCATTAACAAACTGGAACATTTTAATTGTGATATATGTTTTGAAGCATTTTTTAAAACCCCCCTAACACAGTTTCAGGCATCACTGGAGGCCTTGGAACATGTGTCCTGCAAGGAAAGGGCATCCTGTATGCACATTCAAGCTTGATAAAAGTCCTTTGCCATAGAATTAATTCTTACATAATGAAAATCAAGGGCATTGCATAGTGCTGGCACCAACAATGGCGGTTTCTCACTAATATGTACAGATGTACTACACAAAGCAACATTTTCTTTGCCTGGTGACAGCTTCTCAGTTGCTGTTTGGAGTCTCCGCAGACATGTCATACATTTGTTATTCAATCTAAGTTCTGCAATATTAGAATAAATTCTGTTTTCTTAATGCATTCATTATCTCTGATAATCTAAAATACACAGGAAATTATTCGCTTTGGGAAAAGGAATAACTAATTCATAACACAAAATTCAATTTAGTAAGGGAAAGGTCACTTGTAAACTGCATTCTGAGACTCTGATTGAAAAACCTGAGTCAGGTACTAACTAATCAAGGCTAATCAAGAAAGAGGGTTTATTATCCCCTTTTCTTCAGAATAGCAAATGGTTTTGATGAAGTATGACTTTTTAAAAAAAAATTTACTGCAAATTTTCAAGGGTGTCTACCTAAACTTTTGTTTATCCACTACAATAATGGGGATCACATTATATTTTCCTTGAATATTTACACTTCATTCTAATTTTTAAACCAAGTCAAAAAACAACTACAAATAAGCAAAAAGATGTTCCATAATTGTTACCACCTAAAAATGTCTTGTAACCTCATATATACCAAGAATAATCTAATTTCCTCTCATTTTTAAAATCTCCCCCTCTTGCTAGTATCATAATCTTCAAGGCATCTGTGTGCCAACTTTTCCCAGAACACCTGGTCAATCCTTTACTGCCAGATGGACGTGCTGATGCAGAACAAAACAGGGTATAGTTGTAATAAATATGTCTGTGGGGGATATTGTTAGTAAGATTATTGGTACAAACTGCCTTGACTAAAAATTGTAGCAATCCATAGTCTCCATTTATCTGTCTAGAACTAGCAAATTATTCAGAGGTGTCAGAAGGCAGAGTGATAGAATGAAAGAGCACTGGCTTATAAATCGGTGGTTGTGCAATCTGTGCTACTTGCATTGTTTCTAACATGAATGAATTAAAAATGGAGAGAAGTGAATAAGATGTTACTTGTACCTTACTTGAGTTTATACTTCAAAAGCACAATGTGAGCATTTGACTTTTTGGCAATGGAGAAACAATAGACTTTTAAATACTTTTTTTTTTTAAGTTAACATATACCTTTCCATTTCATTTACATTCTCAAAAATTTTTGGAAAACACTTGTATTTTAATAAAGTTATATTATTTTAATAAATGTTTGTAAATAGTTACTTCTGGATGGTGATTGTTTTATAACTGTTGAGCATCAACTATGTCACCATGTGCCAGACACCATGGCAGAAACTGAGACACTGTTAAGCCACATTAAGTGGGTCTTAAAGTAGGGTCAAGAAACTGACAGGGCAGCTGGTCAACAGATATCAAATAACAAAAGCGTAGATCATTGGATGTGGAAATGGAAGCCTCCTGACAAGTTTGGGTAGACATCCTTGAATATTTGCAGAAATATAAAATAAAATAAAATAAAGTAAAATAAAGAGTGTAACCTGAGCTGACTTTCACTTGGCAAAAGAGAGGAGTAGAGTGAGAATTCAATATAAGGATGTTTCAAATGCCAACAAGTGAATGTAGATCAAAATTAAATTACAAGAACTTTTACCAAATAACCAAAAAAATTAATAACAGAAGGATACAGTGTCACAAAGAGAAAAGTTAAGTGTACAGAGGCACAAGCAAATTGTACAAAAGATTAAAGCTAACATTTTACCATTGGGTATTAGTGGATTTCTCATTTCAGCTGCAATGTTTAAAGAGCTTAGAAGTCTTCACTCCTATTCTTCTACCAAGAAATGGCTGTAGGAACTGAAACTCAATGGTGTTTCTTGGGCCAATCAGAATTGAAGTTTCTAGACAAACAAGTTCCCTGAAATCTCGTGAAACAAACCCATACAGAGAATCAGACCTGAGAATTGCCTATCAAGAGTAGACTCTAGTAGAGTCTTAAACTGATAATAATTTAATAATTTGAACAAATTGTGGAATGCTTAGTGTGAACTAGTTTGAAAGTGATAAACTTCTAGGGGCTACAGTCTTCAGATAGGTGGGAATACGTTTATGGGCTTTCTCTCCAGGAACTCAACGTGAAGATTTGAGAAGAACTTCTTAGGGGTTCTCAGAGGGAGGAAAATAAAAATAGTTATAAAATATGCCCAGTGTCTTCTTTGTAACAAAAGCTTATTCTTCAGAAAATTTATTTAATTAGAGCCTATTCTAACTTGGGAGAGAGCACTTCCCCCACTCTAGAGCCCTCTAGCATCTCTGTAACACTTGAAAGAAGAATAAAAGCTAACAAACACTTGTGAAAGTCACAGTACAGGGAAATAGACCTATCAAAAGAGTGAGGTCTAATTATTAGATTTTAGAATACTACCTCTACCCCCTAAATTATCCCTAGGATTATAGCTGAAATTGCTGCAAGATACAAACTTTATTACAGTAATACCTAAAAGTAGCCCCAAATCAACAGGGAGACAAAAATAAGGACACTAAAGGTATTTGAAATCTGTGACAATTATAACTCCAACATTAAATACAATCTAGCTCCTAGTCAGACTGATACGAAATATTCTATTAAACACTATTTACCTAGTTCCTGTTACCCAATACATCATGCCCCATTTCCAACAAAAAATCATTAGGCATGCTAAAGAAAAAAGGAAGCTTCAGATATGACACAAACTTTGGAATTATCACTCAAGGTATTTAAGACAACTATTGTTAATTTGGTAAGGGCATTCCCAAGCATGATGGATATTAATCCAGCTATATTGATAAACATTTTAAATATAAATAGCTGAAATACACTAATTTAGCTGCAGAGATTCTCAGAGATAAAAACAACACAGTCTCCTGAACAATCAATTAAGAAAATAAGAGACCGGACTTGGTGGCTCAGCCTGTAATCCCAGCACTTTGGGAGGCCAAGGTGAGTGTATTGTCTGAGCCCATGGGTTCAAGACCAGCCTAGTCAACTTGGTGAGACCTTGTCTCTACAATAATCAAAAATTTACTGGGCATGGTAGCACATGCCTGTAGCTCTGGCTACTTGGAAGGCTGAAGCAGAAGGATCACTGAAGCCCAGCAGGTCAATGCTGGGGTGGCTGTGAGGGTGCTTGCCACTGCACTCCAGCCTGGGCAATGGAGTGAGACTCCAGCTCAGAAAAACCCAAAAAACAAAAAAACAAAAAACAAGAACTCACAATAGACTACTACTAAAACCAGACAAATACATTGCAAGAAAATTGAAGACCAACATCTGTTATAAACATTGAAGTAAAAATACTAGTGACTATATCTAGCACCATCTTATATATATCATGTGAAAGTGAGATCTATTTCTGGAATGCAAGATTGGTTCAACATATCAAAAAAATTAATGCAATATATTTTTATTCATCAACAGAATGTAGAAGAAAAAACATGATTATTTCAATTGATGCAGAGAAAACATTTGATAAAATTGAACACCTTTTTTATGACAAAAACACTTAACAAACTAGACTAGAAGAATACTGCCTCAACATAATTAAAACTATCTAAAAAACAAGCAAATTCACAATAAGCAACATATTCAATGATGAAAAATTGATAGTGTTTTCTCTAAAATCAAAAACAAGACAAAGATGCTACTTTCCCTACTTCTGTTCAACATAGTACTGGAAGTTCTAGCCAGAGTAGTTAAACAAAAAAAGAAAAAAAAAAAAGAAAAGAAAAGTAAAACATCCAAATTGGATAGAAATAAATCAAATTATCTCTGTTTGCAGATGATATGCTCTTATCTGAAGAAAAGTGGAGTCCACACACAAAAAAACTGTCAAAATTAATAAATGAATTCTGCAAAGCAGCAAGTTATAAAGTCATCACACAAGAAAAACAGTTACATTTCTACACACAAATAATGAACAATCTAAAAAATTTATAAAATTTTTACACTAGCATCAAAAGTGACAAAATACTTATGAATAAAGTTAAACTTAACAAGGAGATAAAAGACTTGTGCAATGAAAACTAAGCATCAGTGATGAAATGAATTGAAAGAAGACAAATAAATGGAAACATTTCCCGGGTTTATGACTTGAAAGATAATAATTTTAAGATGTTTATGTTACTCAAAATTATCTGCATATTTAATGCAATCCCTATCAACCCTCCAATTAAGTTTTTTGCATAAATAGAAAAACCTATTTGATAATTATATGGAAAAGCCAAAATAATCTTGAGAAAAACAAACAGCGAAGCTGGAGGACTTACATTTCCTGATGTAAAAATTCACTCCAAAACTGTAGTCATAAAACAATATGGCACTGACATAAAACAAGAGTAATAAAATAGAATGAAGACCTCAAAAAGAAGCTTTTGTATATACAGTCAATTGATTATGACAAGAGTGTCAACACCATCCAATGAGGAAAAGGCAGGCTTTTCAACAAATGGTGCTGGAAAACTGAATCTTCACATGTAAAAGAATGAAGATGGATCATTTCCTAATACAATTCAGGAAAACTGTTTCACATAGTCAAAACTCAAATGTAAAACTTAAAATATAAAACTGCAAGGAGAAAATGAAGAGCAAGGCTCCACAGCATAGGATTTACCATTGATATTTTTGGATATGACTCCAAACACACAGAAGGCAAAAGAAAAAAACAGACAATTGGACATTATAAAAATTAATAATTTTTGTACTTCAACAAACACTGTCAATGGAGTAAAATGGCAGTACAGAATAAAAGAAAATATTTGCATATTATATATCTGACAATGGATTAGTATTCAGAATATGTAGAGAACTCTCAAAACTCAACAGCAATAATGAACAATTCAGTTCAAAAATGGGCAAAGTACTTGAATAAACATTTCTCCAAAGAAAATTAAGATGATCCAAGCTCAGTGGCTCAGTCTGCAATCCCAGCACTTTGGGAGGCCAGAGTGAGTGAATTGCCTGAGCCCAAGGGTTTGAGACCAGCCCAGGCAACTTGTCAAGACAGCAAGGCTACAATAAATAAAAAAAATTAGCAGGGCATGGTAGCACATACTTGCAGTTCTGGGTACTTGAAAGACTGAGGCAGAAGGGTCACCAGAGCTCAGCAGGTCAGCACTGGGATGGTGGTGAGTGTGCCACTGTATTCCACCCTGGGTGACAGAGTGAGACTCCAACTGAAAAAAAAAAAAAAAAGAAAGGGGGACAAATTGCCAATAAGAACTCCCTAAAATTCTCAACAGCTCTATCATTAGGGAAATGTAAATCAAAACTGCAATGAGATAGGACCTTATACCCATTTGGATGGCTACTTAAAACCAACGAAAAATTAGAAAGCGAGTATTGGCAAGAATATGAAAAAGTGAAAACTTTTGTGTACTGTTGGTGGGTATACAAAATCATACAACTGCTGTGAAGTATAGTAGTTCCTCAAAAAAATTAAAAAGAATTACCTTATGATCCAGGAGTTACACTTCCAAGTATATACTCAAAATAATTAAAAGCAGAGTCTGGAAGGGATATTTGTAAACCCATGTTACATTATTCACAGCAGCTAAAATATGAAAGCAACTAAAGTGTTAATCAATGGATGAATGACTGAACAACAGGTGGTCTATACATACCATGGATTATTATTCAGTATTAAAAAGGAAGATCATTTTGACATATGCTACAACATGGGTGAACTTTGAGGACATTGCATTAATTGAAGTAAACTAGTCACAAAAAGACAAATATTGTATGATTCCACTTATGTGAGATACATAGAGTAGTCAAAATCGTAGAGACAGAAAGTAGGATGGTTGCTGGCAGTGGCTGGGAAGAATGTGGAGTTAATGTTCAATGAGTTTAAAGTTTCCATTTTACAAAAATGAAAAATGTTATGAAGATAGATGTACAATATCATGTATGTATTTTATATCATTGAGCTGTATACTTGAAAATATTAAGATGGTAAGTTGCATAGTATGTATTTTACCACAATAAAAATATTGAAAAAATACTACAATAAAATTGTGCCACAAAAAAAGATTAAACACAATTGAAATCTACAAATAACTAAATTATGTTTAGTTTCCCAAGGCACGATAATCAAGCATCTAATATCAACAATAAAATACTTGATATGTAAGTTTTGTAGCATGCATTCACTTTTACCTGCACTACATTTTTTAACTTCTATAAATAATTCTGGTGAACTGTTAAAATATCTATCTGCAAAACCTATAATAGCCTGTAATAACTTCCTTGACATAAGTAACTCCATTTTATAGCAGATCCCCATCTTAACTTAGAGATAATCCCCTTGTGTAACCTTCCTGTAGTCATACCACACACCCTCATTCTTGCTCCTGTCCATGCTTAGAAACTCTCTAGTTGCAAATTCCCTTTCACAACCAAATGTTCTGCCAAGAAAATGTAAATCAAACTGTGTAACCTATATAATTTTGTCTTCATAAACCCATTTGTTTGCCTCATTCAGGGTTGAGAGATTTTCTGGCTTTAGCCAACCCTTGGCTGCTGGCTATTAAAGGACTTAAAATCTGACTCTCTGCGTGTTTGTGACTTCTTTCTTACAATCCAGCTATAACATTTGGAGGTCCCAGTGGGATTTCACTAACCTTGGGAGGTGGCCTCGCTCTGGCTCTCCCTGGCTTCAGGGAGAATTTATAGGGGAGGTGCCCCCTGAATCATTCTAGGGCCCTATAACCTCTCATCTGGCTCAGAGGGAGAAGGAATTACTGCTGATTTCCTCTTGCCCCCAAAATTGCTGAGTCCATCTGTGTTCTCCTAGGAGGTAAGAATCTGTTTAATCTATTTATTCTGTATATGGACAAAGCTCTGTTGAGGAAGACAGTGCCTGATGAGGTCACTACTTAGACTCTGTAAATTAAGCCAAGACATTGGCTGAACAGTGTCTCGGTTTACTATCTGATTTCTGCTTGGGTTCCTGCTTTGATTTCTGATTACCTATGATATTTGTGGATTCCTGTCATGCTTGGTCCCTTCTCCTTCCTTTTCATTCTTGTTGTGCTCTTTGCTACAGGACTTGCTTCTGCTGCACCTTCAGACTAGTCACTGGGTCAGAAACTTCTCCTGGTTTTTACTTATGTCTTCGTGGTTGGAGGTCTGATCCTCATCAGGTGCCTCCTGTGATTTACTGGTTTTGCCAATATGGGACAATGGACTTCAAAGCCCTCCAGTCTCCTGGACTGTATGATAAGGAACTTATCTGTTTGGTTCGTGGAGTACTACAGGGTCCATCTCTCAAAATGCAGACTCTGAGTCCGGAGTCCCTCATTACAGGGACTCCTGGTTACCTTGACCAGTTTCCCTATATCAACCAATGGTTAAATTTGGTCCAAAATCCACCCCAATGGTTTAAGGCATGTTCTCTCGAAACCCCCAGTCATGTCCTTGTTTCTAAACTTCTGTCCTGTGTCTCTCCTTTTCCATTTTCCCCAACTCCTACATACATTGGACTGGGTTATATCCTGTTTTTTCTCCATCTACTGAAGATTCCCTTGAGGACCCAGCTATTTCTAACTCTAATCCTCTGCCTTATAACCCTCAAGTTTCTTCACCTACCACCACTTCTTCCACCTCCCCTTTGCCTTCTCTTCCTTTGGTTACCTGTCTCCATTCTTGAACTGATTCAATCCCTTTCCTTCTCCTCCAGAAAGTTCCTCCTCCATAGGGGGCAGATCGGACTGAGCGGCCTTTCTTGGTATATGCTCCTTTTTCCACCTCTGATTTATAGGATTGGAAATACCAAAATCCACCGTTTTCAGAGAAGCCACAGGCTCTGACTTCCCTAATGGAAACAATCATGCGCACACATCACTTCCCCTGGGATGATTGCCAGCAGCTCCTTTTAACCCTTTTTACCTCTGAGAAGCAGGAGCACATCAGGTCTGAGGCTAAAATGTCTATTCTAGCCTCAACTATGGCTATACAGGAGGAAAGTCAGAAAATGTTAGGTGAGTTTTTTTTCCTCTTCTTGCCCAGATTGGTATCCTAACACTCTGACAGGGTCCAGGGCGTTAGATACTGATCATCGGACTTTATCAGCTGGTTTGAAGGGAGCAGCCTGAAAACCTATCAATCTCTCTAAAACAACTGAGATTCTCCAGGGCCCCTACGAATTGCTGGAAGTATTCCTTGAATGCCTTCAGGAGCCTTTTTGGACTTATACTTCATTCAATCTCTCAGCCCTTGAGAATGCTCACTCTATCAATTTGGCATTTGTGGCTCAGGCAGCTCTGAACATCCGGAAAAAGTTGCAAAAGCTTGAGGGATTTGCAGGAAAAATTTTTCTCAGCTACTCGAAGTAGCCCCAAAGGATTTTAATTACCAAGATGCTGAAAACCAGAAGCAGAAAGCCCAGAGAGCAGTTACAGCAGCAAAACAGCAAACAAAAATATTAGCTGCTGCCATCCAGGCCTCCCAACCTAATCTGAAGACAGCATGTAGAACAAAGGGAGAAACTAAAAAGGGACAAAGGGAAACTGGACACATCCAGCTAGCTGAGAATCAATGTGCCTACTCCAAGGAACTGTGACATTGGGTCAAAGATTGCCCTTGCCATCCAAAGATGGAGAACCCTAAGTCAGTTCTGGTCCTTCCCTCTACTGGTAAAACTAAAAATGACTTGAACTGAAGAGACCAGGGCTCTTTTTCCTTAGGCCTCCAAAAGCCCGTGGTAACCACCGCTATCAGGGGTCACTCCATCCAACTTCTAGTAGACACTGGGGCACAACTCTCAGTACTAAAGTCACCATAGGGATCTATGTCCAGAATGCAAATTTCTGTTCAAGGGGCAACGGGCACAACAGCAAACTGCAAGTTCACCTCCAACTGGATGGTTGATTTAGTTTAAAAATGGGTTACCCACTCATTTCTGATCGTTTTTGGTTGCCTATATCCTCTCATGGGCCTAGATTTGCTCCAGAAACTAAGGGAAATTACTGTGTTTTCACCAGATGAGACTAAAATGTATATTCCTACTGGCACAGCCTATCAAATGTTATTAACTGTTCCACTCTCTGAGAAATATTGGTTAACTTCTAAGTCTTCCACTAAAAATGTCTCATCAAGTTTATTTACACCAGCTACAACAAGTTTCCTTCAGTCTGGGCAGAGACCAACCCACCAGGACTGGCGAAACATCACCCTCCAGTTGTGGTGAGTCTGTTGACATCAGCCACCTCTGTTCATGTTTGTCAATACCCCGTGAGTTTACAGGTCCGGAAGGGAACTGCTCCTCACATTAAAAGACTTTTAGTGGCTAACATTCTAACACCTTATCAATCTGCTTGGAATACTCTGTTCTTACCAGTTAAAAAGCCAAAAATGTCTGACTACCGGCCTGTTCAGGACTTATGAGAGGTCAATAAGTGGGTTGAAACAATCCATCCTATTGTTCCCAACCTGTACATCAGGTGTACACTGTGCTGGATTTTAAAAATGTCTTCTTTTCTATTCCATTGTCCCCTGTCAGTCAACCTATCTTTGCCTTTGAATGGACAGATCCTGATTCAGGAGACACCAGTCAGCTAACCTGGACCAGACTGCCACAAGGATTCAAGAACTCCCCACAGCTCTCTGGAGAAGCTTTACAACAGGATATGTCAGGGTTCCATGCCTTACACCCTGAATGTACTTTGCTCCAGTAGGTAGATGATCTCTTGTTTGCAGCTGCAGACTTGGACACCTGTTTAAAAGGTACTGAGGCTCTGTTACAACTCCTTCAAGACTTGGGCTACCATGTCTCAGCTAAAAAGGCACAGCTCTGCTCAACCAAAGTTTCCTACCTGAGATACCAGCTTTAAAAGGGTAAACAAGCCCTAACCTCAGCCTGTAACAAAGTCATCCTCTGAATCCCCTTGCCAACCTCACAAAAACAGGTATGGGAATTCCTGCGGGTGGCGGGTTATTGCCGGTTATGGACCCTAGGATTTGCTGAAATTGCCAAACCTCTATACACTGCCACTGCAGGGGACCAGTCCTTGGAATAGATTGATACTGAGAAACAAGCATTCCAGCAGTTAAAGACGACTCTTACCTAAGCCCCAGCTCTAGCCTTCCCAGAGGTTACCAAGTCTTTTCATCTGTTCATTCTGTGTCATCTGTTCCAGCCTGGAAACCTGGTCTACATCTAAAAGTTCCAGAAAGAGGGACTGACCCCTGCCTGGAAGGGACCCTACATTGTCATCCTCACCACCTTGATAGCATTCAAGGTTGACAGAATACTGGCCTGGATTCATTACTCATGAGTCAAGAAAACCGGATTCGATGACCTTGACAACATTGCCCCAACCTGCTCAGACCATTGGACTGCAGAAAAAGACCCTAAAAATCCTCTCAAAGTTTCTGAGCTTGCCATCCTGATTCAACTTTCTGCATCTTGGTAACATCTTTCTCGCACCCCAGCTATAACACTGTGTGTCAAACAAAAGTTATATAGCTAAGAATTCATTTTTATTTATTTTCCAAAAAACTGGACAAAAAAAATCTTCTAATTTTAAAAGTTCGTGTTCCTTCCATTCAATTTTTTAATATTTATTTTAGTTAATTTAAAAAATAGTAAGGCAGAAAATAAAAAAGATATTATTTCAAAACTTACATAAAATTTGTATTAGAAATTAAAATTTATGAGACATTCATTTAATTACATATACCTAAAAAATAATAAATGCATTTAGAAACAAAAATTTTTTTGAGGAAACTTAGGAAATTAATTTAAAAGAAATCAAGTCTTTTCCCATCTTCTTCAATAGTAGTAAGTTTAGTGAAAAGTATTTAAATATGATATTTTGAGAAAAATATTGAGGTTTTTTTTAACTTATGTTGTACTGCTGTATGTTAAAAGCTGATATTGGTTATAAGCTCATGTGAAAAACAGATCAAATTGCATTTAATAAGCTAAACGGCAAAGAGTTCCTTTTCATGACCTGAAAAACTGTCTTTAAAATAAAGCACAAATTTTATTAACATCAATATTATATCAACAAAGGCTTTAACAAATATGTATGTATTATTATTCATTGCTATTTTCTAATGTGTCATCTGCACAAAATAAATGGTGTTATATATTTTTGTGAGAATTGGTGGTTAAAAGCAAACAAAAAAATGTTCTTTTAATTGATTTAGCTATCAATAATAGGTTCTCATTGTGTCCAAGGCATTCTTAGGTTTTGCGAGAGATAAGAGAAAAAAAGCTCAATTCCTATTTGTCCTCAAAGAATTTTAACTCCAGTATAATATATGTCATATAAAAAATGTCTATAAGAAAAGGGAAGGCATAAGAAGAACATTTAAAGTCTAAATGTCATGAGAACTCAGAGGAGGAAGAAATACCAGTCAATCAGAAAATGTATCTCCACCTGAGGTTGTCCTGAAGAGAACATGAGCATTTAAATCTTCATCAAATTAGTGACAGCAAGATTTAGCTACCCATAAACAAAAACAGTGTCTTGGATTCTCTTGCACTGTGTGTTACTTAATACTCAAACGCCAGCTACTGTTCATAATCAGGAGAGAACAATAATCTTAATATAGCTCCCTCATATATGACTCTGGTTTTACCTCAGGCAGTGGATCAATGATATACTACATGGCATTATATTACTTTTTCTTCATATAATTAGTATATTCAGTTAGCTATAGGTGGATATTGAAAATAACTTATTATCTTTATAAGAAAAACAGAATGAAATAAAATTTAAAATATTTTATTCTTATAAGCAAAGCATGGCCTGTTCTACTCAAACCTGTTTGAATCCCAGTTCAGAAAATGTTTATATGTTGACATTGAACTTATTTAATTTCATAAACCTCAATTTTATATGTCAAAAATGAAAGTAATTCTTTTATGATTATTATTTGTTGTTGTTGATATTAAATAAGAAAATAATAAGTTAGGTGTCTGGTAAGTAATATTTGGTACTCAGTAAGTGATTCATTCTCTCTTTTAATGAAAATATGAGCCAACATCATAATTCAACTTTTGAAAACTACTCTATTATTGTAATTGTAGCTGTCCAATCCTTCAATCAAAATTATTGAAATTTCTGCCCACATCCGCTTCCTGACCATAATATTTTACTCTTTAATTATTTTGTTAAAAGAATTGTATATATCAATAAGACTAATATTTTTAACATAACAAATTTGAATAAATTAGTAATAATTTTTATAACTATAACTTTGAATTAATGACTCATGATTATTAACATATTGATTTAGCTATTCATATTACTGTTTAAATTCCTTTTACTCTCTTATGAGGTACATTCAAAATACAGTTGGAGGTCATATTAACAGACTAGACCATGCAGAAATCATAGATGACACAGACAAATGAAAAAACATTACACACATAAATTGGTAGAATCAATATTGTAAAAATGTTCATATTTCCCACAGCAAGTATCAGATTCAACACAATTTCTATCATAAAACCAAAGTTGTTTCTTCAGAATTAGGAGAAATAATTGAAAAATTTATATGTAATAAAAAATGAGCTTGAATAGCCAAAGCAATACAAAGAAAAAAGAACAAAGCCATAGGTGTCCATTGCCTGACTTCAAATTTTACTACAAACCAACAAGGCCCAAAACAGCATGGTATTGGTACAAAATTAAACCAAAGGACCAGAACCCCGAATCCAGAAATATAGCCGCTCACTTACAGCCAACTGATCTTCAAAAAGTCCACAAAAATAAGCAATGAGAAAAGGACACCCTATTCAATCAATAGTGTCAAGAAAACTGGCTAACCATATGCAAAACAATGAAACCGGACCACTGCTTGTCATCATTATACAAAAATTGACTCAAGATTGATTAAAGACTTAGATGTAAAAGCACAAATTACAAAAACCCTAGAAGAAGACCTCGAAAAAATGCTTTTGGACATTGACCTAGGTAAATGATTTATGGCTGAGAACTCAAAAACAAACAACAGAAAGAAAAATTGATATTTAGAATGGATTCACAGCCTAATTCTACCAAACTAAACTAAAGAGCTTTTACACAGTAGGAGAAACTATCCACAGAATAAACAGACAACTTACAGAATGGGAACAATTATTTACAAACTATGCATCTGACAAATATTAAGAATCTATAAGAAACTTAAACAAGTCAACAAGAAAAAATAAATAATTCCATTAAAAAATGGGCAACGGACATGAACCAAAAATTCTCAAAATAACATATGCAAGTAGCCAACAAACGTGAAATAAATGCTCAGCATCACAAATGCAAGTGAAAACTATTAAAAAGTCAAAAAAAAAAAAGATGATGAGGCTGCACTAAAAAGAGAATGCTTATACACTGTTGGTGAGAATGTAAATTAGTTTAGCCCCTGTGGAAAGCAGTTCAGAGATTTCTCAAAAAATTAAAAATACAGTTACCATTTGACCTAACAATTGCATTACTGGATGTACAATGCTCTCCCCCCCGCAAAATAAATTGTTTTAACTAAAAAACACCTGCACTTTTTTGTTTCTTACAACACTATTCACAATAGTAAAGACAAGGATTCAACCTAGGTGTCCATCAACAGTGGACTGGTTACCAAAAAAAATGTGATACATATACATTGTGGCATACTATGTAGCCATTAAAATAACAAAAATCACATGGGTGCAGCTAGAAGCCACTATCCTAAGTGAATTAATGTAGAACAGAAAACCAAATACAAGCTGGGCTTGGTGGGTGGCTCAGCCTGTAATCCCAGTGCTTTGGGAGGCTGAGGTGAGTGGATTGCCGGAGCCTGTGGGTTCGAGACCCGCCTGGGCAGCTTGGCGAGACCTCGTCTCTACAATAAATCAAAAAATCAGCCTGTAGCGCATGCCTGTAGTTCCGGCTACTCGGAAGGATGAGGTGGAAGGATCACCGGAGCCCAGCAGGTCGAGGCTGTGGTGGCCGGGAGCGGCCACTGCACTCCGGTCTGGGCCACCGAGTGAGACTCCAACTCAAAAAAAAAAAAAAGAAAACCAAATACAATATTTTCTCACTTATAAGTGGGAGCTAAACACTAGGTAAACGTGGATGTGAAAAATAAATACTTGAGACTCCAAAAGGGGTACCATGCTCACTACTTGGGTGATGGGTTCAATAGAAACCCAAACCTCATAATTACACAACATACCTACGTAACAAACCCACACATGTACTCCTTGAAAAATGTTTAAGAAGTTAAAATATATATTTTAAATCAAATTATAATTTATGATTATAACTTTCAATTGATGACTCCTAACTATTAACATTTAATTTTCCCATTACTGTTCTATATGCCTTTTAATGTCCTATGAAGCACTTTACTGATTGTTAACAATTTATACTTTAAATAAACATTTAAATGTTAATCAAATCTATTATTTTTACTAGAATAAATTATTTTGGTGAAAGATTTTGGCCTAAATTAAAGATTTTTTAAAAATTGTATTTATTTGAACAAGGGTCATGTTATTAACAATATCCTATAATACAATGGCATCTTTGAAATGTTAGTAATTGCATTTATAATATGGCATGAAGTAATTAAAACTTATTATGTACCTTATTATTATCTTATTTTTAATTAAATTTTTAAAGTCAAAGTTTCACTCTGTCACCCAAGATGGAATGCAGTGGCACACTCATGGCTACCACAGCCTCAACCTGCAGGGCTTAGGTGATCCTTCACACTCAACCACTGAGTAGCTGGAACTACAGGCACATATTACCATGTCCGGCTAGTTTTTTGACTTATTGTAGAGGTAAGGTCTCACTTAGTTGCCCAGGTTGGTCTTGAACCCCTGGGCTCAGCCAATCCTTTTGCCTCTGCCTTCCAAAATGCTGGGATTCGAGGCATGAGCCACCATGCCTGGTCATTTAAAATTTTGAATTTACTTTAGCAGTTGCCCCTAATCAGACTCATTTTATTTCTATTATTTGTTTAATTGTTTTTTCTCATTACTATTATTATTAATTTTAATTAGATTTAAATATGTACTTTGTTTCTTATGTCAAAGAAAATTAGATGATGTAATAACGTTTGGAAAATTTACTTTTCTTACAAATATAAATATTAAGTTCCTATATTTAATGTGTGGTTTACCTAAGCTTTGAAATCAATAATCTCATGTTTAGGTATGTTTCAAAACATTTTGAGACTGTTTGGTAAGTTAGGTGTTGACAAATTACATTTAGAGCTTATTTCTTGAATTATTACTTGTAAATAGCTACTTTAAAAAATACTTATTTTGTGGGTGAAAAACACAATATAGCATTAACCTCTGATTAAATAACTAAATAGGCACTTTCATCCTAAAAATAGAAAGTTGAAAACAAAGAATTGAAAAAACAATTCAAAGAATGTTATAACAAATCTGATTATATGTTAATTTAAAGGCACTAAACAAAATTTTAATTTTCATAAAGAATTACATTACCTTTTCACCTAAATTTACGATGTATGTCGTTATAGTAAACCTATCAATGCTTTATTACCTCTACACTGCTTGTGGGAATGCAAACTAGTGCAATCTCTTTGGAAGACAGTGTGATGATTTCTGAAAGAACTAGAAATTGACCTTCCATATGACCCAGCAATCCCTCTTTTGGGAATATGCCCGGAGGAACTCAAGTCATTCTACCAAAAAGAAACCTGCACATGCATGTTTGCTGTAGTTCTATTCACAACAGCAAAAACATGGAACCAACCATGCTGTCCAATGAGGTTGGACTGGATTAAAAAAAAAAAGTGGTACATAAACACAATTGAATATTATGCAGCCATAAAGAAGGACAAACATATGGACTTCGCAGCAACTTGGATGGATTTAGAGTCGATCATATTCCGTGACCTATCACAGAAAGAAAGAACAGAGTACCATATGTTCTCACTCATAAACGGACCTTGAACAATTATTATAACACTATAAGAAAGAGATTGCCAGTAGTGGGAAACTTCCGGGGTGGGATTGGCAGTTTAGGGAAACTGCCAGGGGAGGGAGGGGCACACCTCATCAACAAGGGTACCTGCATAATGAACATCTGTATGCCTAACCCTGAATTGTACCCCACATCTTCAAAATAAAGAAAAAAATTAAAGGTTTTATTCTTTTCCCTTTCCCCACTTTAATTCTTCAGTTAGATGATGAAAATATTGTAACACTATAATAGTGTTATAGTTTGCTAACTCTGTTTTGTAATATATGATTACATTAAATAATCTTGTGATAAGGCCATTATTATTTTCCGATTGGTTTTCTTTGGAATGAGTTTCTGGAATAAACTGGCAGAAATTTTGCAGGATATGTTCTTGCAGTCAAGTCCTATTGGGGAAGAGAAGGAAGTGGATTGAAAAAGAAGCACGACTGTCACACAAACAAAGGTTGTGGCCAATCTCACAGGAAGTTCTGAAGCAGGGTTATTCTGAGAGGCATAAAGTCTTCCAAAAGTAGCACTTCTTAGTGATTGGAAGTATGAGACAGAATAAATTGGCCCTTAATGTACAGCAGGGCTTCTCAGCCTTGAGTCATCACCTTGTTGGACCACACAAATCTTTAGAGTATCTTTCCTGTGCATTGTAGAATGCTTAACAGCATCCCTGCACTTTACTTTCCCACTTTGTTGTTTTTTTTTTTAATTTTTTTATTTATTTTTATTTTGAGTTGAAGTCTCACTCTGTCGCCCAGACTGGAGTGCAGTGGCCGCTCACGGCCACCATGGCCTCGACCTGCTGGGCTCCGGCGATCCTTCTGCCTCAGCCTTCCAAGTAGCTGGAACTACAGGTGCGCGCTACCACGCCCGGCTAATTTTTTGATTTATTGTGGAGATGAGGTCTTACCAAGTTGCCCAGGCGGGTCTCAAACCCCCGGGCTCAGGCAATCCACTCACCTCAGCCTCCCAAGGCACGGGATTACAGGCTGAGCCACCGAGCCCGGCTACCTTCCCACTTTGAATAACTAAAAAATGTCTCCAGTTATTGCCAAGTGTCCAAGTGCCAAATCTCCTTTCTCCCCAGTTAAAACTACAAGTGTCCAAGTGCCAAATCTCCTTTCTCCCCTGTTAAAACTACAGCTTTAGAGAGTATGTGCTAGCAAGACCCAGATCATTAACCTCTTGAAAAATGCATTGATGCTGCAGGCCCTGAGATTTTGTAGGGTGTATCCCCTCTGGAACAGTGAATGCAATTTTTTTCTGATTTGTCTAAATATTCTTTACTGTCTTGGATGGTGAATGGGGAATTTTCAGAGAATCTCACTTTCTTTCCCACTATAGTAGCCTAACCTCACTGGCAGAGGAACCAACAGAGGAATTATGCAAATAGCCCACTATACCCATTACAATTTAGTTAACCTCCCTCCCACTGTCCCCCCCAAAAATTATCACAATGTGAATCTATCAGGTAAGTAGATTCACTGAACCAGACCTGGGCCATTTATTACTTGGTCATTACTTGGGCTGTTAATCACATACCCCTATTCTAGTAAGGGAGTCATGTTAATACACGAGTCACATGCACAGCGTAAATGTTAGCTTAGATCCTGAGTTTAAAAGTTTTCAAAATCTGGAGGAATTCCTTTTTCTTACTGTATAATTTTCTGACAAAATGACTATAGATTTCCTGAGGGAAGGACTGGGAAATTATCACCTTGTATTTGTGCCCTGGTGTTGCAGGATCTGTCTTAAAGACCTAAACTATTCTCTGTCAGTGGCATCCAGGTTGGAAAATTGGCTCAGGTCTCAAAACTGATAAAGGACTTATGAAGATTAGAGTGGCTGTCCATCAGTTCTGCCCTTAAGGGTGTTGTGTTCTTCTACATATCCTTATAACTCTCTGTAAGTTAAACTCTCTGACTGTCACTCTGACCTTGACTTATCTTATTATTGCTACTGCCTTGCTTCAGACAGTAATGTACGGCCAGCTGGCCTCAGCAATTTTGGAATTCTATCATTGCTGCCGTTGCCATCAGTGAGCTCAATTCTATAATTCAGTTGTCTAAAATCAGCCCTTTTCAACAGAGGAGAGCCAACACTTAACTTCTTAGGAGTGCTTACTCTACTGTTTTTAATCGAATTTCTTATTGTTTTGGTACATTTAGGCTGTTTCAGGGAATATAGTCATTTGTTGGATTTTCTAGTTTTCCATTGATATTCACTCTAGTTGCCCATTTCTCTAAAACTTTTCAGTTCTTCTTCCATCATCTAACGTGATAATTTTGGCAGTTTTTACAATGACCTTTCACTCTTTCCAAAGTTCTGAAAAACCACGGCAGTAACAAGTAAACACCACATCTGGGGAACATATTCGAGTATCAAACTCTGAATTCTATGAGAATATTTCCATTAATTAATTCTCCTTTATTAAACTGTATATTCTGCCTACCTTGATCTAGAACCATAATATCTTATTATGTAACACTCTGCCATTTTCTGCCAGCCTTTTAGTAGAAACTAAAAAAATACCAGTTGTTAGGTCCTGCAGCTTTGTCAAGAGAACTTGTTTTTCTTAAAAGTTACAATTTCTCTCGAGAAGCTATGTTGTCAATTAATCCTAGTTTATGGTCTGATGTACAGTAAACTAGATAGTGGTGCATTCTGAAAAAGAAGGATGTTGTCTTACCATTCAGTTTCATGAAGTAGAGGAGAGCTCTAGCCTTTGAAAGTTGATGTGGGCCATTTCTGCAGGGACTGGAGAAGAAGGAAATTCAAAATATTAAAGTGTACCTAACTAAGGTCCTAATCTTAGAATGTCAGAACACATAGATCAGAAGATAAGCCCTTTCTCAAACTCCACTGTTCTTATTATTAAATCTCCGGCCTGTCCTCAGCTTTATTTGTCTTGTGACTGGACGAGATGTATCTCTTTATATCCTTCCAGGAAAGTCTTCTAGTTTCTCACCTAGACTTTAGATGATGATGGTTCTCAGGCTTTCATAATTTTTGCCCAAAACATCAATTTCCCCTGCAGTTTTATTATCCTTATAATTATTACTTTTTACATATATAACAAATGCCTGATAATTCAATTCATGTGTACAATGTAAGATCTTCACCTGTGAAAATTAAAACCATTGCCCTGCTACTTTGTGCTAGAGTTCATCTGTGCTACTAGTAATGAACTGCTTATTGTTATCTGGCCATGTGAGATTTCCAGTTTATATCTACTTTTTCCTCCCTCTTCTTGAACCAACTATAGAGTCAGGGTTCTGCAGAAATCAGATCCTGGGAAGATTAATGTACGAGAGTTTTATTAGAGAGGGTTGGGATAAAATTAAGATGTAGGATTTTTTTAAAAGGGATCATTTGGAATGGGATACAACTTCAGAGAAAGTCTCAGCTAAACTAGAATGGCTCTTTGAATGTTTTCTAAAATGAGGCAAGAAGTTAAACCTTTACACCACTGCACCAACCAGTCTTTGACTGCAGGCTGTCCCTTGAAAGCGGCTTGACCATACCTAAGGGAGCTTTGTATAATCAAGGCACTTCCCACAGAGGCCTGATGTTAAGAATTATCAGTCAGGTATATTCCAACAACTAAATTCCTTAGTTTTGAAATAAGTGTAGCAAATACATCATAATATCTTCTACAAGTCACCAAACCTTTGTACTTTTAATGGTGCCAAACCGCGAAGTGGACTATCACTTTGATCACAATATGGCTGAAATGGCTGTTGCAACTCAAAGTTTTATTTTTGTAGAATTATCTTTTCTTTGCCATTACTCTAAAGCCCAACCCATGTCACTGAGTTAGTGTGAAAAATGAGGAAGATAGGTGAAAATTTAACATCATAAGACCTATATTTTGAATCTCAAATTTTCAGGACTTATGACAGATAAATTTGTTTATCTAAAAATGTATAAATCATGTTTCTGGTTGTTAGTTTATCTTTTACTGTTTAAATTACAATTTTAGTTTTATAACATATAAAATTATGTAATGTGGTAAATACTATCTAATGTTCAACTGAATTTTTTTCTGATATTACATTTAATTAAAAAGTCCCAAATTCTTCCCAAATTGTGGCAGTTAAATTGGCCACGCGATAGCGTTTTAGTCAATTAAAAATGAACCTAATTAACGTAAGCTACTTCTAGACATGACCCTTAGAAAATGCCACACATATTATTTTCCCATGTTTATTCTTCTTTAAAGTTGAGCATTGAAGGTAGTGGAAAGGAGTTTGGGTTTTTAAATGACTACTTGGAGGAGAGCTGTCCCTGTCCTCAGTTCAGAAAAATCTATTCTGGATTTTTCATGAATAGAAAATACATTTCCATTTTCTTAAGGCACTAACTTTATCTCTTAGTTGGCATTTAAAATTTTGTTTTGTATCTGCTGAGTGTTTTAAACTAATTTTTCCTTAAAATTAGATGTGGCATTTAAAATTTTGTTTTGTGTCTGCTGAGTGTTTTAAACTAATTTTTCCTTCTTAAATATACATATATATAATTTTATAATGTACTTATATTTAGCTTCTACCTTGTGTCTAATTTATTATTTTTTTAAAAAAAACACAAAAAATATATTTTATGTTTTTAAAACTAATGTTTTCTTCTTACTTGTATTTATGTTTATAAATATCCTTTTATGCAATTTTTATTGACATACATACTAATTACAAATATTCCATTAACAATGTTTGCCTTAGTTTTCAGTTTGGGAATGATTTAGTGTACAGAGAAGACACCAATTAATTCCATTTGTGGTTCAAATAGGTAAAATCCGAGATGGTCTTTGAAGATAGAAAAATATTAGGCTATATATAACAAAGTTGGTGTGTGTGTCAGTAAGAGTAATATTAGATAAGATCATGCCAGTCTAGGATACATATCTGTTTAAAATTTTGGAGTTGAGATAGTCTAAGACATGTTCAGATAACTGAGAATAGTACAAAGCGATTAGGGTGAAGATAATATCATAGAGTATCTGTAATAGGTGAGGTAATTTGTGAAAGACTTTTATTTTAAGGCCTTAATATTTGGATTTTATACATCAGTTTCAAAGGTTTGTTCTCTCTTTTTCCACATTTAAACTCACACTTGTTAAAATGGCTATATCAAAGAGGCAAAAGATAATAAATGTTGGCAAGAATGTGGAGAAAAGGGAACTTCTATTCACTGTCGATGGAATGTATAGCCATTATAAAAAATCTACAGAGCTTCCTCAAAAAACTGAAAATAGAACTGCCGTATGATCTAGAACTCTCATTTCTGGGTACATAGGCAAAGGGATTGAAACTACTACATCATGGAGATATTTCTTTTCCCATGTTCATTTTAGCATTATTCACAATAGCCAAGTTATAGAATCAACTTAAATGTGTATCAATGGATACATGGAAAAATAAAATGTAGCCTGTATACACCATGGATGTCTTAGTCCATTTGTGCTGCTATAATACAATAGCATAGACTGGGTAATTCATAATGAACAGAAGAGTATTGGCTCACAGATTCAGAGACTTGAAAGCCCGGGATAGGAGTGTCAAAATCTAGCTTTCTTGTTTTGTCACCCTGTGGTGGAAAGCAGAAGAGCAAGAGAAGACAGTATAGATAGAAAAGAGGAGGCTAAAAGTATACTTTTATCAGAAACCCATTTCCACAATAATAATTTTAATTCATTAATGAGAACAGTGCCCTCATGGCCTAAACATCTTCCATTAGGTCCTACCTCCCAATACCACTGCCTTGGAGATTAAATTTTCAACACGAGTTTGGGGGACACATTAAAACTGTATCAATGGAATATTATTCCGCTTTTAAAAAGAAACTCTGACATTTGCCACAACGTAGACGAAACTGGAGGTCATTCTGCCATGACCACTCCTCCCTTTTTGTTTGTTTCTCCTGAAATCAGTGCTAAGTGAAATAAACCAGTCATAAAGAAGAAAAGTACCATATGACCTCAATTATATGTGGAATTTAAATGAGCAAATTCATAGAAACACAGCAGAATGGTGGTTGCCAGAGACTGGAAGTGAGGTTATGGGATAAAGTGGGAGACAATAACCATAGGGTACAAAGTTTCAGTAAAGAGGAGTAAGTTGCAAGGATCAATTGCATAGCATGGTGACTGCAATTAAAATTTATGCAGTAAGTCCTCTACCTATGAATGATTTCATTCCAAGAGCACATTTGTAAGTCCAATTTGTTCCTAAGTCCAACAAAGTTAGCCTAGGTACCCAACTAACACAACTGTAAGAGGTTTATAATGCTTTCCCCAAAATACTACATTAAAAAACAAAAATTTTTAATCTTGCAGTATAGTACCTTGAAAAGAACAGTAATACAGTACAGTATTTGAAACATCCTTGAAATAAAGATACTGTACTCTATACAATACTGTGAGGTAAAGTTCACCAAAGCACAACCACTTGCAAAGAAAGCATGCACATGACAATATGTGTGAGACACATGAACTAATATATATTGGACACATGAACACATGTTCACATTTTGAAAGTTTGCCCTTCTTTATGGCTGCATAATATTCCACTGTGTGTATGTACTACCTTTTTTTATCCAGTCCAGCTTCGATGGGCAACATGGTTGGTTCCATTATACCTAACCCTGAATTGCCCCCTACATCTTTATAATAAAATAAATAAATAATCAAATAAATATATAAATAAATAAAAGTTTGCAACCTGAAGGCTCTTATGGAGGATACTGTATTTCAAAACTGATAATAAAGTAAAATTTAAATGTTCTCACCACACAAAAAATGATAAGTATGTGAAATGATGAATATGTTAATTAGCTTGATTTAATCATTCTACAATGTATACATATAAAAATTACACTGTACTTCATAAATATATGCAATTATTACATCAATTAAAATAGAAAGTAAAAGTATCATTGCTCTAGGAAAAAAAGAAGAGGCTATTTGGATATAATCAGATTGAATGTAGTATATAAATTGGTGTAATAGACAATAATGATGTCTCAGTTATTTTTGGAGAGAGCACAAATTATGCATAAATAAGAACATTTATAGCTATCCTAATTTAAATATAACAGCATTAAATAAATTCCAGCAATCCAGAGAAGACAAGATAAAGATCTAAATAATGGCAAAAATAAACCAATATAATTTGCATTTAGTGTTGAAATGTCCAGTTTTGAGATGCTTTACAATACATGATGACCATTTATGTTTTCTTTTACAATAGTCACTTAAAGAATATTTTTGCATTTCTTGAAGAAACATCTTAGAAAAAATGCTCCTGGCTATTCAGTGGCATTCATTGAGGATGACCATATCATTTGTTGGGTTATTTATCTATTTACTATTTTGAGGAAAATTGGAAAAGTTATTTATAATTAAACTAGGAAAATAGAGATCAAAACTTTCCTGCAATAGAGAATACATATGAGAATAAGATTAAAATAAGAAAATATTGCATAAGAATTCATGAGTCAATGATTGTTAGAATTGTAGTGCCAAAAAATTTTCCTCCTGAACTTTTATGGTATTTTAAAACCCAAACAAGTACAATAAAATTCATTCTCATTTTCTCCTTGTTTTCTTCTCTCTTTTCTAATTGTCTTCCAGTTTTACTCTTTTTTTTAAATTTTTTTTTTGTCAGAGTGCTCATATTTAGTATAAAATCTCATTTTTTTCAGTGCCTATTTTCATTTCTTAGACTTATTGCAATTAACTCTTCTACTGAGTGATACACTTTGATACTTTTTTTGTAGTAATGCTGTACTAGTTTATAGGTGACGGGGTGGATTGTCAGTTATTTTTGAAAAGAACACAAATTATGCATAAATAAGAACATTTAAATATATCCTAATTTAAATATAACAGCAATTATATGAAACAATATAACTGTGAAAGTTTGAAAATTCACACTGCTAGTTTTTTCTTACCTTGAAAATACCCTGGAGTTTACCACAACTTTTTTTTTTACCATGTATTACTTTGAGCTAATCTCAGAGTACAAATAAAAGTCACCAATGCACATGATATATGGAATGTGCAAGAATGTGTAGTAGAGACTTTCTTTAAATCAATACTAATATGAGCAGACTATTTAACTAACATGCTAAATTATTGGCTCTGCAGTAGATCTATATTTAGCAGAGTATGGGTGACCATACATTTGGTAATGGGTTAGGATAAAAAAATGGGTGATTTATTCCAGTCACTGAAAATATTTAAATATTAAACACCTTATTTAGAAACAGCATACATCCATTATCAGGTTGATTTTGCATAAGCTAGTAAAAAGAAGGACAAGGTCATATATTTTTGATAACTTAAATAAGAAAAGTAACGTTCAGGCTTTAACTTTCTAAGATGAATTTGGCTAGCATGGTACAAACTGGCATGAGGTGATGGCAGACAACATATAAACACCTGTTACTTCAAAACACATTGACACTTTATAGACAGCTATGTTTTACATTTCACAAAAAAATAATTATAAAGGTTTTTATTTTGGTCCAAACAAATTGCAACTGAAGTTTAGAATCTGGATAATCACATTTATTTATTTATTTAATTTTTAAAGGTTGAACTTAGGTTTTTATGAAATTTCTGCTGGAGATATATATATATAAATTTCTAGAATTATAGAAGAAGGAAATGTGTCAATATGGTAACTATTCATATTATATAATATTTCAATCTATTTGTTAAGCTGAATTCTGAGAATTTATTTTTGGTGTTTTCATAAATATTTTAGTTCATACACAAATAATGGGCTTTTCCATCTAGGACTAATTTTTGTGCCTTATTTTCTATCAGAAAAAGACACAAAAATTTACACCAGAAAAAAAGTATTCCATTTTACCTTTACTTAAATTGTTGCCACCTCACTTTTGGTTTTATGAGAGCATTTAGAAGACAAACTTTTCAACTTTGTTGCAACATGAACACCTTGAGTCTTATGTTATTGTCATATTCATCTTTATTAATATATATATATATTCAAGAATCAAGAGGAAATTATAAAAATCTACACTTGACTAAAAGGGCTAGTTGCAAATCCCAACAATATTTCTAGGTATGTTGATGAAATAAACTTTCTTTGCATTCTTCTTTGATATTTGTTACGTTTAATTAATAAATTTGTACCTTTACAATAACATTCTAATCTGTAATTTTCTGAGATGATGGAAAATTTATCAGTGTAGAGACAATTAAAGAAGGCAATAAATGAGGAATCAAAAAAAGAGCTTCAAAATTTTATTCTATTTTCAGTAGTATTCTGCATTTTTCTAAAAGTCTTATAAAAATAGAATGATAGAATCTCTCATAACTTATATAAAGGGTCAAATAGGAGGGATCTAAGAGGTGTCATACATATTGTATTATGCAGATGGGGGACAGCGTATCATTGAATTCCATGGTTAGTATTAGGAATCAGTTTCCTGTTACAAGAGGGCAGGTAACAGAAATTATGAACATGATCATATGATACTCCCACATTCCGAACATCTTGAAAAGAATGCGTCACAATAACACTTCATTCCTGAAAGAGGCAAAACTATGTTATCACTGCGAGAAGGGGAAACTGAAGATGTAAAAGAGTGAAGTTTTCTGAGATTTTTGAAATGAAAACATCCCAAAATACTGAACAGAATTTGGGAGAACATTGAAAATATACAGCTGTATATGTAACACTTAGATGCCAAATCATAGAAAACAATAAGATAATTTTATTAGATTGTCCTTGTTTTTGCTGCCTTAACCTCCAAAACAATGCAGGCAAACAAAAACGTATTTACTTTTTACAAAAAGCGTAACTATCGAAATAAGAGCTTCATGATTCATTTGGAAAATATATTTTCTTCTTTTTTTGCATAGCTTGAACATTATGACAGAAGTTCAGAATTGAGGAACTTTTCTTTTTTTTTTTTTTTTTTTTTGAGTTGGGGTCTCACTCCGTCGCCCAGACTGGAGGGCAGTGGCCGCTCCCGGCCACCGCAGCCTCGAACTGCTGGGCTCCGGCGATCCTTCCGCCTCAGCCTTCCGAGTAGCCGGAATTACAGGCGCGCGCTGCCACGCCCGGCTGGTTTTTTGATTTATTGTAGAGATGAGGTCTCGCTGCCCAGGCGGGTCTCGAACCCGCGGACTCAGGCAATCCACTCACCTCAGCCTCCCAAAGGGGCGGGATTACAGGCTGAGCCACTGAGCCCGGCTGAGGAACTTTTCTTTTATAACTCATCGAAATGTTAAGAATTAGAACTTTACTAGCTTGAAGCTGATTTCAGAGGGAGTTTAAAAAGTGTTTCACAAATCATTTTCTTAGTTTCAACCAAACCTTGAAGGCTTGAATTTAATTGAAATTGTTAAAGTTTCATTTCAGGCTTCAGAGATCAAATCTTCTGAGAAAAGAAGTGCCATTTAAAGACAATTACGTTCTTTGAAATGTAATATGAAATCATCCTTATTTTCAAATTAAGGATTTCCATATTAAGATCACCTCTAGATTAGTGACTGGTAAATAGTATATTACTGACTTGAATACCTGTGGGTACCTTTAAAATAGCTGTAAGTTAATAAGTTCCCTACCACATGCTGACTCTCTAATGGGGACCGATATTTTGCCTAAACTAAAAGCGACGCAGTGCTCTGATCCTACAAATTGATTCCAACTGTAGACACATTTCCTGATATGGTGTTGTGGTAAAACTTTTATCTTGCTGTCAGAAAGCTGACATGCAAGTCTTGATTCCACTCATTTACTGACTGCTTTATCTTGCCCGGTTTTTAAACTATGTGGGTATCATTATCTCTAAACCTGGTAAAATGAGATACTTCTACTGCCTGTTCTAACAATGGGCCCTAGACATTTTCAGTCCCTATTCCCTTCAGGGCATAGTTTTGAAGACAAAGTGTAATTATTTCTATACCAATTGCTAAGTGATACAGTGCTATACAAATGCTTAAAAATGGGAATTTTTCTGATATCATGAGAGGATCCCCAAATCCTCTGAATTTATTAAAAAATTGTGTATTGATTTTTATATGTTGAAACTTCTGTCACCTTCAAAGTACTCTCCGTTTGATGCAATACACCAATCAAGATGTTTATTCCTCTACTCAAAACAGTTTTTGATCTTATCAATTTTGATGCCTTTTAGTGCTTCTGCCATTTTTGTTTTTGCTTCTTCCACATCTGCAGAATGTGTCCCTTTGAGGACTTTTTTCATCGGGAAAACAAAACAAAGTCACTCATGGCGAGATCGGGTGAACAGGGGGGGTGGGGATTGGAGGTCAGGCCATTTGGGGTCAAAAACTGCTGAACACTCAGCATGGTGTGGGCAGGTGCATTGTCATGGCGGAAGAACCGGTCACCTCTTTGCCACAAAAAAATTCTCTGAAGCTGGACGCAGCCTCTCACAACGATACTAGCCAGAACACTGATGCCGATGGGTTCTTAGAACACTTACCTAGAGGTGGAGACCCATGCTGTGAGAGGCCCACCCTCCACTAGAAAATTATGCTTTTGTGGGGAGTCCCCCCTCACACATTTAAACTACAAAATCAAGGAATGATCAAGAATTTTAGGCTGATTCTACTGTGATGTGGTTAATACTGTGTATTACCTTAGCTGGGCCAAGGTGCCTAGGTATATGGTCAAACATTATTCTGGATGTTTTAGTGAGGGTCTTTTGAATGGGATTAACATTTAAATTGGTGGACTGTAAAACAAATTGCCCTTCATGATGTAGGTGGGCCTCTTCCAATCAGATAAAGGCTTTCACAGAGCAAAAGAATGTTTGATGTCCTGCTCTGCCCTAGGGAGAATTATTCAGCAGTTGGCCTTTGAACTTAAGCTGAAGCATTGGCTTTTTCTTGGATCTTCAGTTTGATGGTTTTTTGACTTGAACTTCAGTATCAGCTCCTCCCTGGTTTCCAGCCTGCCAGCCTATCCCGCAGGTATTAGATTTGTCAGCCTCCACAATCATGTGAGACAACTGCTTAAAATAAATAAATAAATATCCTATTTGTTACGTTCTCTGAAAAACCCATACAAAGATATGTGATACAATTAATAATTAAAACAGATGTAAATTGCATTGACATAATATCAAACTTTCATTATGTATAAACAGCATTACTGTTAGTATGGCCTACTAAAATGTTAGATCAGTGTGCCAGTGCCAGAGGTGTGCAAAAGAATTGCATGAGAATTAGATTAGAAAAGAAAGTTTTTGTTGTAGTTTTTTTTTTTTTCAGAAAGTTGATCAGAGAGAGAGGGAATGGATCCACCTCTCCAAGATTGGAGAGGGGTTCAGAGGCTTAAAGAAAGGAAAAAAATGGCGTCAGGTGCTGTTTAAAGCTTATCTTTGAGCAGACAGGTTGCCATGGTGATGAGTGGTAGCTGAAACACAAATTCTTAGGAGAAAGATGTCAATCTTAATGCCTTGTGACTCATTCAGGGTTCAAGGAAAGGAACTATTGTTGTATATGAGTTCAAGGAGAGCAGAGAAATTTCATGTTGGCCTTGTCATTTCAATTGCTTTTCATAAGATACTTACATTTTATAGTGTCTTAATCTTCATTTTTTAAAAATTTATGGTCTATGGTAGATGATATTCACCTCTCCAAATAAGTAGCATTCTCATGGTGTGGCTATCAATCAAAATAAGTCAGTAACCCCAACTAACAGATTTAACCCGTTCTCCCAAGTTTTAATAGTATCTTCCACTCAAAGAAGCACCATATCTTCTTTTCTAAATGCCTTGAATCAGTCTTTGCACAGAAAAGCATTCTGTCTACTCCTTTCTCATGATTCTCTGTAAGAATAGGATATTCTTATTTAAGAATATGGCTACTGTCACCATTTTTACCAATTTGATAGTCCAAGTATTATTTGAGATTGACCTTTAGCCATTCTGTCCTTAAAATGTTTACTACCAGAATTACAGTATTTGAATTCAGTCACTTCTAAACATGGCCCCCATCCTTTTGTTCCTTGTGGAGCCATTCTTCGTATCCTCATCTAATTTTTATGCTTTCATTTTTGCATCTTCTTAGAGTACAAAATCTTTTCCTCCCCGGAGGCTTCCAAAATTGATTCCTCTCCTCAGTCCTTTCCTCTGCTGTTTGGAACCTTTGTGTCACTGTAAATAAACTCATTCAATAATCACTCTCTCCCTTCTTCCACAATGTTCTGTCACTTGTTTGCTTTGACTAGCAATTGGTTCTGCCATGACAATACATTTCTCTCTGCCTCTCTACTGTGGAATTTCTCCAATCAAACGTGATCCAGAGATCCAATAGCAGATTTGGATGCCTTCCCCCTCCCAGATTTACAATTTACAACTAGAAAGTTTAAATTTAGAAAATATAAATTATTGTATCCCATGCATTCCCATCCTTCTAACTTTTTCATGATTTTACTTTTCTTGCAGTTACTTATTAACATCACAATACCTTTAATTCCTTTTCCCCTAAACAATCTGTCCTGCTTATATAGGCCTCTCTGAATCAATACTACATTATTTTTCTAGATCTTCATTATATAAACATGCTCTTGTAAATGTCAAACTATCTAGTTTTAAGTTCCTTTGTCTTTTCTAATCATGTTAGTTCTCTCCATTCCTTCAATCAGATAGGAATAAGAAATGTTTCCCTGTTTCAATCTAGACTCCTACATATTCCAAGGACAGTTTAATATCCAATTTTGGTGTATTACAAGACTATTGTCAAAAAGCATAAAATAGTTGAACTGTAATGCCAGCCACGCCTTACAACTAGAAAGTTTAAATTTAGAAAATATAAAGTATTGTATCCCATACATTCCCATTCTTCTAGCTTTTTCATGATTTTACTTTTCTTGCAATTACTTATTAACATCACAATACCTTCATTTCTTTTTCCCCTACACAATCTGTCCTGCTTATTTAGGCCTCTCTGAATCAATACTACAATTCATTTTCTCTGCTACTAGGCCCTAAAGGATTAAATACTATTGGAGGAAATTATACAGTTATGCAGACTTATGAAAATACCTGTAAAATATGTGAACTAAAACTAACTACAGCCAAGATCTTAGGAAAACCAAAAATCTCTTTTGATTCCTCTCTTAATAACAACCTCCTATTCCCTTCAAAACTGAATTCTAAATATTTACTCTTCTCCACAGTACTTTGATCATTATCTTATCTCTGCCGTATAGATAAAATTGAGACCCTCAGTTAACATACCTACCACAACATAATTTCAACTTCACTTCAATACACATTTATTTCCCTTAACCTTAGATAATATGCTTCATGCTTATTTCTGCAGTACACTTGTCTGACCTCATTCCATTTTATCTGCATTAAAGTATATTCAAGTATCTTTAGCCTTAAGAAAATGAAAACACACACATACATTTCAAAAAAAGACTCCTTTTATATTCAATTTTCTCCTACACTGTATTGCTGTTAATTATTCTCATCCAACTTTTTACAATCTATGTCATCATTTGTTGGTCTCAATTCTTTACCTCTCATTAATGCCCCAAACTTTCCATTCTAGAGCTAGTCCCCATCATTGTACTAAAAAATGTTGTTAAAGACACCAATGTTTACCCAATACAAATCCAAGTTACAGTTCCATCTTATTGTCCCAGACTGGTTTCATGAACTTAAATATATTAATTGCATTCTTCTGACTTTTTTAGTTGAGCAAACATATTTGAAGGCAATATGTTAGTGCAAAGTGCTATGCCTGCCACTAGATGTAAATGTTAGTTGCTGTCCTCAGAAAATTTATTTTCTAGTAAATAATTCAAGCACTTTACAAATTGTCACAGAAATACTGCAATTGAGACTATTGTTAAAAATCATATCATAGAGGGACCTAACTTACCATGGGAGTCAGTAAAGGTACCTTAAGAAATTTTCATTTTATGCGAGACCTGAAGAGAAAAGAGAACACTTAACATCTTCTCTCTTTCATCTGAACCCATAGAGTCCATGTTCAAATTCTCTGACTCTTATCTCCCACAAGACTACTATTTTCTTACTTTCATTCTCTTTCCTTATGGTTTTACCCACCACTAATTGTAGTAATCCTATACCTTGGTCTACACTCTACTCGTTCTCTAACTGACCAACTTCCTTTCGATGCAAGATCAAGATCTATTTAACTTCTCTGGGCTAGATTAGTTACATATATTTATTGTTCCCAGTAAAACCGTATGGATACATCTATTTCCATATTTCTTTGGAATTATGTATTAAACTGTTTTCCCTCTTGACTGTGAGTTTCTTGAAGGAAAAAAAAATGTGTTGTATTTAAATTTATAGCTTCAAATTTTTAAAAAATGGTGTCTGAATAATGAATATTGAATAACTTTTCATAAATAAAATAAATGAATTAATATATGAACAAATGGAAAATTAATGGATTGTCTTACTGGACATAATTGCTGCTAATTTGCAGGCCCATTTACATGAATAATATCAAGATTGGTGAACATCTAGGATTTTTAATATGGTTAGGGAATGATATTGCCTGGAAGTCTATGTGACAGAATAGATTTTGAAATAAGATATGGGGTATTTTTAATTCATGGTCATTCTTGTTGAACGGCAATCTAGGACCATATGGACAGGTAGTCTCAGCAGTGGTTTGAAAAGTGAGGCAATGGAGTGTTCCTCGATAGAAAACAAAGTAATCAAGGCAAGCCTTAAAAATAGTTTCTGACAGAAATAGATATGAAAATCAATGTTCTTATTTGTGAAGATTTTGTTGGGGTCAGGAGAGCCAATAGCAACATTTGGTAAACTCAAAGGACAGAGTTGTACCGTAAAGCACAGAGCAAGACTCGGTGTCTTAACAAGCTGGAACAGCACTTACTATCCTTTTCAGGCCCAAGGTAAAGCTAAGTAAGAGGGAAAGAATAGACTGGAAAAGTGATGAATGATTCCCAATCCTCTTTTACCATAGTGGTGACACACAGATCCTTGGGTAGATATGAGCATTCTAAAAGGGAAGTTTTCCACTCCTTTTATTGAAAATCTGGGAAGCAAATGTCTTTCATAGTGCTTCATTGCAACAAGGGGAAGTTGGAGTTAAAGATGAAATTATGAAATTTGTGTTATATAATAAAAGTACCCTCTACTTTTACAGGTAAAGAGTAGAACCTGATTATAACATGTAGAAATACAACCATTTCTTAGTAAAGTAGTTAGATCAGGGATGTGTTTGCAGAACCTAGACACAGGAATACATTTGTGATTTATTAGAGCTTAGACGGTTAGTTTCAGCACACAAAGGACAGGGCAGTAGATGCTTGGGCATGCCCAGTAGATGTGGTGAAAACTGAAACCAGCCCCCAGAGAGAAATTAGGTGATGCTGAAACAGTAATATCTGTCAAGAAAGTGGAGAAAAACAATAGGAGATACTCGTTTTCTCCAGTGTTATAATAATGCTTAGATTTCCTCTGCAGTGTTGAGGTAAAAGAGAAGATATTTCAGACATTATAACATTATGTACTATCGTGTTGTGGATACTCTGAGAAGCAGGATGAATCTCCACCAAAAATTTGGTTCAGATGTCACTAATGATAATAGCAGACACACACACACACACACACACACACACACTCACCAAGAGTGTATGAAAGTTTATTACTAACTGAATAACGTGATTGAGGAGAAGACACACTTCCTAAACTATCTGAAAAATGACTTTAGAAAGTTAAGAAAAGAGGCTAGCTAAGGATATTGTGTTTATGGGGTGGGACTGGGGTGAGAGTTTCTAGGGGAGTTAACGAGGTTTGAGGGCTTTTAATCTTCTGCCGTCCAAAAGGGGAGCACTCAGGCTCTTTTGTCAATTTGTCCAGTATTGAGGGAAAAGGGAACGAGGGAGTAGTGAGCTTATAAGATGTCAGCAGTCATATGTAAATAAAATAGAGTCAGACTCTTATACCTCTTACATACTTCCCATTCTATAACACAACCACTGTCTTTTGTCAGACCTAACAACAAAAATAGCATTAACTCATTATGTCACCTAACACTCATCATATCTTTCTAGTTGTCTCGTTTTTCTTTACACTTGCTTTGCTAAAAAAAAAAAAAAAAAATCAGGATCCAGCAGGGTCTACAAACTGCATTTTTTTCTCTCTTAAATCTATTTTATTAAGTTTCTCTTTATGTCCATGTCATAGAATTATGGTTGATATCAGATGTTGTAGAATGCCCCATTTTCTAAATTTCTCACATTGTTTTGTTGTAGTGTCATTTTACTGATTTCTTTAGTTTCATTATTTACATAAATTATAAGTTATATGTAGATACGTGATTAAATATGAGTTCAGCATTGTGCTAGTTTACACCTGACACTATATACTGTACATTGCATCAAATAATGAGAAACATGCTATTTGCTTATTTCACATTCAGAGATTCTAAGATTAATTGATGATTCAAGTGGTGACAATTTGATCTTTCCATTGCCATTTGGTCTGTTTATTCTACAATCTCCATGTAATCTACTCTTATGTAAATATCTGGGTCCTCACCCTACTCTACCAAAAGTGTTCTTGATAAGCCACAGCTTTTGACACAGTTTCTCTTTTTTCTCGTGGCAATTTTCTTTCTTGACTTTAAAGCACTATTGTAACTTAATTTTTTATTTCCCTTTCTGGTCCCTCTGCAGAAAGTTTCTGCAGTTTCTCCTGAAGATGGTCTCTCACTTTCCCTAACTTCTAAACAGTCCAGAATCCTAACATTTAGGCCTGAAACTTTTTCTATTTAGAGCAGTGGTCTCAACTGGAGATAACTGATCTCATAGTACACTTGGCAATGTCTGAAGACATTTTGGATTACCATAACTAGGGAACTGCCACTTGCAAATTGGGGGTGGAGGCCCAGGATGCCACGCAACATCCTATAATGCACAGGGAAGCATTCTAAAACAAAGACTTATCCAACCTATCATACCAATATTGCCAAAGCTGAAAAAAACATGATCTGGCATTACTCCTCTGTTGATGTCATTCTGATGTCTCTCAGATTTAAATCTTCCTTGGATTGCGATTCATAAGCCTATCTATTCTTTGTCTCAACTCAAATAACTAATTAGCATTTTGTTTATGTACAAAAAGTTTGTTATGTACAAAAAGAATTTCCCCTTTCCTTCTTACATATCCCTTCCAAATCATTCCCAGTTTCAGTGGAAGGCAATATAATTCAGAGAAAAACAAAAACAAAACCAAAAGCATTATTGACTCTCACCCAAATCCATGTTTTACATTAGGATTTTCTGTTCAACCCTCAGAATATATCCAGAATCAAACCGGTTTTCAATGCCTTCACTGGTCCAAGCCTCATCATCTCTTGCTTATATTATGGCAGTAGTCACCAACTGGGATCCATGCTTTTGACTTCAAATATTTTGATTCAAGTTTCTCTTCTGTGTAATTATTTCTAACTCACCTGTACATTTCTAACTCGTCTCAGGTTCCAAAACATTCTGCCATACATTTACCTCATTTTTAATGTAACAAACATGACTATCTTTTTATAAAAGGGGGAATTTATATTATTTGATTTAAGATATCTGCATTAAAAAGAGTGCCTGGCATATAGTAAGTGGTTAAGAAGTTAGTATTTTCTTAATGAAGGTAAGCTCTACATTTCACACTTAAAAACTTTTGCAACATAAAAATGAAGTTTAGGGTAAAATATGCCTCTTTTATTTTAGAAAGTGACACATCAAAAATTAAAAATGTTATTATATTGTGTGAAATTATCACAAGCTGTATTCAGTACCCTATAAACACACATATATATTAGAAAAAATGGCATAGATCACCTCATACATTATAGTAATTGATTTTAACAGCTTATTATCAGCAACAAGTTATTTTAGAGACTGGATATTTGTAGATGCAGTATATAACATAGAAGTTATAAAGGTTTATTGTGCTTACCAGTTAAAGTTGATGATGTGTAACTTTAATTAAATGTGGGAAAATGTGTTTTCTTAATGCTGCAGGGTAATTGGAAAAGATAAGAGGAACATTTGATAATGAAATGTGTCTCTTTTTCCTACCCAGAGACAAATGCAAAATATCATGAATAGTAAGTCTCATTCATTTTAAAAGAAAATATGGCCTCAGTGTTTCTTTAGCTACCAAAATACCAAGGGGACTGTACACCCTATTTAACATATTACATTCTGATATCAGTAATTATTTCTATTCCTCATATAATAGCTGTTCTAATTAAGGATAAATTTGTTGCCAAACTCAATTTATGTTTTTTTAAAAAAAATACAGCTAAAATTTCTCATGAACATTGTTTAAAATATATCTCACTTTGACATCTGTGCCTCAAGCAAACTGTTCAGTTCTAAGCTTTGCTTATACAAACATATTTAAATTTTATAGATTCAACGAAATAAATACATTTTAAATGATTGATTAAAGGTAAAAAGTAGTTTAGGTAAAATTGCTTAAAGCCATCATGTTGAATTATTTCTACTCAAAGTAAGCTGATCTTTCTATCAAAATGCAATAAATTGACTTGATCGTTTACCACTATTTTATTATCTTAAAATATTTTTTCACTGAATGTGAGGATATTAATCTTAAGTATTGTTTTTTGTGCTTTTTAATCTTTCTTAGGTACATGACTTAGAAAGTACAAGAAATTTACTTTTTTAACCTAAGAAAACATTTGATGATACATTTTTTGATTATGGACTCTAATTTCACTAGATTTTACCACATGATCTATTGGTTTCCTAATGCCACAGTAACAAGATACCACAAACTGAGTAACTTAAGAGAAAAAAAAATTTCGGTCTCATAGTTTAGGCGATCGATAGTTTCTCCCTCTGAGGGAGAATCAATTTCATGCTTCTCTTCTAACTTCTTAGACTTTCCAGCAATTTGGGGCATTCCTTGGCTTGCAGAGCACTCCAATCTCTTCTTGTATTTTTGTATGACTTCTTCCCTTTTGTTTGTGTATTTCCAAAACGCCTCTTTCTTATAAGGTCACCTGAATTGGAATCAAGGTCTGCTCTAAATCATTATGACCACAACTCAACTAATTTGCATTATTTCTAAATAAGGTCACTTTCCAAGGTTCTGGGTAGACATAGACTTTAGAGAACCTTATTAAATTTTGGGGACACTGTTCAATCCAATACAATCTGCACTTTGCCTCTGTCCCAAAACTCACATCTGACCCATGTACAAAATATATCCACCCAATCCCAACATCCTTCAAAATTGTAACACATGTTCCAAGCCAAGTAACTTGATCACATAACTGGGTGTAATAACAAAGTTGATACATAAAATTAGCTATTATACATTAAAAATGCAACTTTTATTGTTTTTGGTATGCATATTAAAGTTTTATTGTAAAAGCATTCCATATTCAAGTAAGTTATTTTAAAAAACATGATATCCATATTAAGTCAACATGTTTAAAGCTACAGTAGTTTAAAACATCATATTCTTTTGAGACCTAAGCGTTGTCCCCAATTTACAATGTGTTGACTCATGATATTGCAATTTTATAAGCTTGTAGAAGAAGAAAACCTTCAGGAGAAAGCTCTGTGAGACTCTGGACAGTTGGCAGTGAGTTACAGCTGCCAGTCAGTCACACAGTAATGAGGATGAATAGTCCATACAAGCCATACTCTATGGTATACTGTGTCACCAGATGATTTTGCCCAACTGTAGGTAAATGTAAGTGTTCTGAGCACGTTTTAGGTAAGCTAGGCTTAGGTGCTTTTGATGTTCAGTCGGTTGGGTATATGAAATACATATTTGACTTACAATATTTTCAACTTACAGTGGGTTTATGGAGATGTAATTACATCATAAGTCAAGGAGCATCTGGATATATTTTTAGCTTAATTTATTAGAAATTTAAACTAAATTAAGCTTAAAAACTTTAGCTTGTTTTGTTCTTAACTTTTATATTGCTAATGGCCCCAATATATGTTTGCTGTGCAAATCCTTATTTTAGAATTCTAGGTATCCCTAATGTATTTCAGTTATTCTGGTTACAAATTAGATTCATGAATGTCTTAAGTTTCATAACAAACACTGAAAGGCAGAAATAGTAATTTTATAATTATTTGCTCTTTGCACGTATTCTAACTAGTCTCTCTATGTGCTCTGTGAGGTAAATTGGAATTATATTTTCTGAATGCATCTAAAATTATGGATTTTTTTGTTTAAAATTAAGCTAGTTGACTGGGAAAACATTTGATAATAGGAAGTTATTCTCTAACTACAGTCTCTCATTTTGCAGATTTAAGGACACTCATTATTTTACTTAATACATGTTCATTTGCAGATATAACTTATAAAAATAGACAATTTAGTGTGGCTGAGTTTATGTGTGTGTAGCAACTGATAAATATGCTTTGAAGCATTTTACAAAGTGCAAATAAACAAAAAATAATGGATTTTCTTTTGACCCTGTTACTTTTCTAATTACTGTACCCGAATTGGTCATCCAAAGAGTAAATGTTAATCATTGTGCAGGCCAGGTGCCTCCATGTGTTGCACAAACTACTTACTGCTTGGCAAATAAAACAGATGAGAGATGTGGGGAGGGTTTCTAGAAGCATGTCTGGACAGAGCCATTGCAGTAGCACTATTGCTGCATTTTAAGTCATATAATTGTAAAATAAACATAATAAATAGGCATCAACAATCACTAGACTTCTAGATAAATACCAAAGAAGACTCATAATTATGTTTGCTTCTTGTGAGTGGCTCTGATGATATTATAATGCTTACATCAATATTTTGCTGTTAATAACTTTTATGTATTTATGTGGTCTCCTCACTAGAAGAACCAAAACACTCATAAATAACAAGTATTTATTAAATCCTTTCTAGTGTCCTCAAGGTGGTATTAACTCTTGTACAGATTTAGAAGTAAGCTTTTGTGATAACTGAGATGACAATACATCATTGTGGCTGTCTAGGGTATCTCTAAGGAAAAAAAAGAAAACATAAAACATCTGACTCTACCGTCAAGTCCATTCCACTCACAATCTGTCATTTGGGGCAATATAACTTACTTTCTATTCCAGTCTTCCCTTATGGGAATAATAATAATAATAATGTCTATTTTTTAAAAGCATAATGATAAAACAAAATAATACAAATTAAATATCTATAATTTAGCCTAAAATAAAATAAATACTCATTAGATATTAGCTTATAAATTTCACCATTCAGAAAAATTATATGTTTTCTAAAATATCTTTTCCATCATCCTCAACCATCTTCAGACTCATATTTCCATTGCTTCCCCCTTGCCAGTACTATTCATAGTGCAAACTACATTTCCTTTATATTGTAAGCTAACATCTCCAACACTCATAACTATTTCAGAGAACTCCAACTAAAAACCTTAAATGAAACTTATTAATTGTGACTATATTATTTTTGTTTGTTTGTTTGTTGAGTTAGAGTCTCACTCTTGTCACCCAAGCTAGAGTGCAGTGGCACTCTCAAGACCACTGCAACCTCATCCTGATGGCTTAGGCGATCCTTTAGCTTCAGCCGTCCAAGTGGCTGGAACTATAGACGCACGCCACCACACTTGGCTAGTTTTTGTGATTTGTTGTAGAGATGAGGTCTCACCAAGTTTCCCAAGCTGGTCTCGAACTCCCAGGCTCAGGCAATCCTCTCACCTTGGGCTCCCAAAGGGCTGGGATTACAGGCTGAGGCACCGCTCCCAGTCATTTATTACTATATTGTTTTTATCCTGGTTCCCCTCCTTATTCCTTAAATGCCCATTAAAATATTTCTCTGTACTCAGTGAATGCTAAGATACTCTTCTTTACTGTTATAGTTGGACCTTATTCTTTTACCACCTATATTTAAATTATTGAACAAATGACTCATGCTCTCCAACAATCTATTTCCTTCTATTTACCTATAATACAGGCCCCTATTAGTGATCTCAAATGATGTGACCACTTTTGAATCTTTTAACTTACCCTTGCTCCAATGATTATCCTAAGTTTACTTAGCCCATTCAACTTGGTGTTATGTCAAATAACTAAGTGCTATTGAAAAATTTAAAAAAGTAGAGGAAGAGGTATATTATATAAGATGCAAACTAGAAGGAAAAAAATCTGGTTATTATCAAAAAGGAAATTTAATGTAAAGAATTGGTAACACAGGTGGTGGATGGGAGAACATAAACAGAAGATAATGAAACAACCCAGAGTTTTTATAGCACAAAACTAAAGGGACAAAGGGAGCTGGCAAAATTATTACAGTTCAAGGGAAGTTTACTTAACATATTCACTCCCAATTATGGCTCTAACAAATTGCCAACAACTTATTTGCTTGTTACAACAAATATTTACTTTTTTACAGTTCTAGAGTAAGAAGTCTCAAATCAGTTTCTTTAGGCCTAAATGAAGGGTAAGGGAGTGCTGCACTCCTTGCAGAGGTTCTAAGAGAAAATTTATTCTCTTATCCTTTTCAGTGTCTAGGAGTGCATTCTTTGCCTGGCATTTCCTTTCTCCATTTTCAAAACCTCAGCTGACATCTTGCCTCATTTTTGATATTGCCTTCCTCTTCTGTAGGAAAATCTCCCTTCTGCCTTCCTTTTACAAAAACATTTGTGATTTCATTTAGGGCTCACCCAAATAATGGAGGATAATCTATTCATCTCAAAATCATTAACTTAACCTGATGTGCAAAGTCCTGCCGTATAGATGACACAGTTTTCAAGGATTAAAGCCTGAATATTTTGGGTGGCCATTTTCCATTCCACCATAGTCTGTTTTCTAGTATCCAAAGATTAGTATTCATTCCACATGCAAAATACATTCATCCCTACCCTACCTCATCAAAAATCTCAACATATTATAGTACCATTCAAATCTAAAATCTCATGCAAATACTATCAGTTCAAAAGTTCCAAATCTCAGTATCCAAATCATCTAAATCATCTCTATCCTAGGGCAAAATTCACACCCATTTGTAGACCTGTGAAACCAGAAAACAGATTATGTGCTTCCAAAATACAATAGTGTGACAGGCATAGAATCATAATTATTGACATTCTCATAATAAATAACAGAAAATTAAAGAAAAAAGAAATCATCAGTTCTTAGACATTTTGAAATCCTATTGATTAGCAAAACTCATTAGGTTTCAAGACCTGGGAATCAGCCTCTGTGAATCTTGACTCAATCCTCTAGACTCGAAGACCCATTCTCTATCCTGAGGCTCTGACCTTAAGTCATACCCCTCTTTTCCCTTGCAGGAGACATATGTTTACTACTGAGCAGTTTTATCAGACTATCTTCCGCCTGTAGAATTTTGGGAGTCAGACAACTTTTTATTCTTTTTTTTCCTCTCTTTGTTTTTTTCAGTGCAAGCTGGCAGAGTTTCTGATGAAGTAACATCCTCAAATTTCCTCAACTTGTGTGTCACCTGTGTAAGTCATGGTGATTTACTTCATTGCACAGAAGTGTCCTCTCCAGATATTTTCTGGATAATTCTATCTTTATTGCTGGTTTTTCCTGCGATAGTTGAGGAAATCTATGAATCATATGCTTAATGTCTTTAAAGACTCCTCTGTGTGAATAAATATTAATTGCAATCTTTTAAAACTGTGTTGTTTGACCCCATCCTTGAATTTCTTTTTAGATACTATCACTTTTATGCGAGTGAATCTCTTAATTTTAGCATCTTTTGAAACTTGAATAGTATGACAATTTCTCAAGTCATAAAGTTCTTTTTTCTTTTTGCTCAAAGGTTTTTCTTTATCCTTTGCATTTTACATTTTACTGAAAGCAGCAAAAGTAATCTATGCTTCAACTTCAACATTTGCTTGAAAATCTCAACTAAATATACAAGTTCATTGCTTACACGTTCTGTTTTCCACATTACTTTAAGACAGAAATCACCTAATCTTTCTACTACTCAAAACTCACCTCAATCACGTGTGTAGTCACTTTTCCCTTATAAATGAGCATTCAAAGTTTCAATGAAAGCTAAATTCATGACTGGATCTGGATAAAAGACACTGACATAGTCTGAATATTTGTCCCCCCCAAATCTAATATTAAAATTTGATACCCAATGTTGGAAGTGGGGCCTAGTGGAAGGTGTTTTGAGTCATGGAGGTAGAACCCTCATGAATGGCTTGGTGTCATATCCCTGGTAAACTTGCTTTATTAGTTACAAGTACTAAATGTTAAGCACGGTTAAAAAAGAACCTGGATTCTCCCCACCTCTCTGGCTTTCTTCCTCTGATCATGGGATGTCTGATCCCCTTTGCATTCCACCATGAGAAGGAGTTTTCATAGGACCACACCAGAATGAGATGCTTGTGTCATGCTTCTTGTACAGCCTTCAGATCCATGAGCCAAACAAACCCCTTTTGTTTGTAAATTACCCAGACTCAGATATCCCTTAATAGCAGCAGCAACAACAGCAACAGCAACAAAAACAGATTAAAACAGTCACATAGGAAAGGTGATGTCTCCTAGAGATACCCACTGTGATGAAGTAGGAGAAAAAAATTAACCTGGTTTCCCTTTCCCTTCTAGCTTCAAAAATCCTATTGTTTCCTTTCATAAAAGTAACCCAACTTAAGTCAGCTAGCCTAGGAATTTTGAAAACACAGCCTTCAAGGGTCAGCTCTCTAAAGATAATCTATAGAACAAAAGAGGATCAAGAAATTGATCTGAAGGTAAACAATTTCAGGGCTGATTCTGGAGGTAGGGTGAAGCAAGTGGTGTTGTCGTCTCATTCATAAAGGTCAGGAAACGTGGCATTTGATTAAAGGTATGAAATAACTAATGGGGTAAACCATACAGCTATCTTGGAAGAAAGCATTCTCAGCAGAAGGAACAAAAAGTAAAACACCTGAAGAGGAAGTTTAGGTGCCATTGAGGAAAACCAAGGTAGTGTACATGGCTGGACTTTGGAGACAAAATGAGAAAAAGCATATAGGTCAGTGTGTGATAGTCAAGACATTGAGAGGCTAGTTATATTGAATGCTGAATGTACTTAGAAAAATGGAGTAAGTAATTGCCATGTGTGGTTATTAGGGTTTTGTCTGTAGATATTATTTGTATTGTATCCTACACAATTTATACTCTGCACATTATAGCCTTGGGGTCAGTACATAAAGTATATGTGCATTTACATAGATTATGTAAAATCTAGTTGCTCCTTTTACAAAATTCAGATTTTTTTTTAAATGAGTAGATAGTCTTTGGTAGGTCTTAATCAGAGTAGTGATGTAATGTGTTATTTATTTCAAAGATATTACTTTGAAACTTCTTTTGAGAACAAATGGTAGATAAGAAGCAAAATAAAAAAGTAAGAACACTCATGCAATAATCTAAGTGAAAAATCATGGTGATTTCAACTAGCAGAAAGTGGGATAAGGACTGGTTGTCTAATAGATTTATATTGAAGCCAAAATCAGCAGCATTTGCTGAAAAATTGCATATATAGTAGGAAAGTAACACCAGAATCTAAGATGACTCCTAAGTTTTTATTCTGGTATTTGAAAACAAAGCAACTGAAATGCCTCCCAATCTTGATTTTCTTAAACTACAAAATGAAAAGCATCCTTTAGCAAAAACATATCAGGATAAATTATTTTAGTAGAGTATAATCAAATAATTAAGACAGATATAAAATATTCACTCATTAAGGAGAAACTGTTAAAAGAAGATGCTTTGGGAAAAGTTTCTGGAGTTAAAATAGTTGATTTCTGAAGTAGAAGAGGTCAGTGTGTGATAGTCAAGACATTGAGAGGCTAGTTATATTGAATGCTGAATGTACTTAGAAAAATGGAGTAAGTAATATCAGAGACTGTAAGTTAGAAGGCAAAATAACAAATAATTAAGAGACCTTTGTGAGTAGATAGAGTGAGGTGAGGACAAATTGAGATGAAGCTGGGCATATGAATCTCGAAGGATATTGTGCAATTTTTTTTTCTTTAACTTTAGGAGTAATGAGAATATTTTAAAACAAAGAAACTGAAATGCCTCTCAATCTTGATTTTCTTAAACTACAAAAATGAAAAGCAGCCTTTAGCAAAAACATAACAGGATAAATTATATTAGTAGATGATTATCAAATAATTAAGACAGACGAGGCTGAGAGCTCAGGAGTTTTCTGGTTTGTGAGGAGTGGAATGGGAAAGGGCCATTTGTAGAGTTAAAATCTACAAATAACAAAAGAATAATAGTTCAGAAAAGTATATATGAGAGCAAATCACTTTGTAATGAAGTAGAGTAAAACTGGAATGTCAGCAGTATTAAGTTTAATTCTGAAATCTCTATGAGTAGGGAACTTGCTCAGAAACAAAATAATTTATTGTGGCTTGGAAGAATGGACTGATAGACTGGTATAGGCATTTTTTTTCCCAAATTTCTTATTTTTCAACTTTTGGAAGCTGCCTTGTTTGTCCAGTGACTGACTACCATGAGCGCTGGAGAAGAGGTTACATAGATCTTTATAGCTTACTCTTTTTTCTCTCTCTCTCTTTATAGTTTTAGGGATATAAATGTCTTTGGGTTACTTAGATGCATTGTATAGTTGCAAAGAAGTCTGGGTTTTAAGTGTACCCACCAGGCTTTCCATGTACATCGTACTTGATAGGTGATTATTTGTCACTCCACCTGTTCCCAATTTCCCCTGTCTTATTCTCCAGTTTCCATTATACGATTTTCTATGCCTTCGCAGGTTCTTAGTTTATTTCTGACTTATATGTGTAAATACGTGGCATTTAGTTTTCTGTTTCTGCATAAGTTCACTTAGGATGAGTTCTCCAATTATATCCATGCTGCTGCAAAAGGCATTATTTTATTATTTTTGATGATTGAATAGTATTCTATAGTGTGTGTGTGTGTGTGTGTGTGTGTGTGTGTGTGTATATATATATATATATATATATATACATATACCCATTTTTATTATCCACTGATCAGTTGATGGGCATTTAGAATGATTTGACATCCTTGCAATTGTGAATAGGACTGTAATGAACATGTGAGTACAGGTGTATCTTTTGTATAATGACCTCTGTCCCTTTAGGTAGATACCCAGTAGTGGGATTGCGGGATCAAATGATAGATCTACTTTTAGTTCTTTGAGAAATCTCCATGCCTATCATCATAGAAGTTGTGCTAATTTGTACTCCCTCCAACAGTGTATAATTGTTCCCTTTTCTTTGCAACCACACCAGTACCTACTGTTTTTTTTTTTAATTTATTTTTATCTTTTTTTTTTTTTTTTTGAGTTGGAGTCTCACTGTCGCCCAGACTGGAGTGCAGTGGCCACTCCCGGCCACCACAACCTCGACCTGCTGGGCTCCGGTGATCCTTCCACCTCAGCCTTCCAAGTAGCTGGAACTACAGGCGCACACTACCATGCCCGGCTAATTTTTTGATTTTATTGTAGAGATGAGGTCTCACCTGCCCAGGCGGGTCTCGAACCCGTGGGCTCAGGCAATCCACTCACCTCAGCCTCCCAAAGGCACTGGATTACAGGCTGAGCCACCGAGCCCGGCTTCTTTTTATATTTTAATAACGGCCATTCTGACTGATGTAAGGTGGTATATCATTGTGGTTTTAATTTACATTTCCCTGATGATTAGTGATATGGAGCATTTTTTTACATTTTTTTTTGGCTATTTGTATAACTTTTTTGGGAGATACCTGTTCATGTTAGTTGTCCACTGTTTAATAGGGTCCTTTTCTTTCATCTTGTTGACTTGATTGGGTTCTTTGTAGATACTGGATATTCTTTTTTTTTTTTTTTTTTGTCAGATGAGTAGTTTGCCAATATCTTCTCTCATTCTGTAGGTTGCCTATTTGCTGTGTTGATTATTTCCTTTGCTGTGCAAGTTTTTATCTCAGTTAAGTCCCAAATATTTATATTTGTTTTTGTTGCATTTGCTTTAGGGATTTTAGCCATAAATTCTTTGCCTAGGTCAATGTCCAAAATAGTTTTTTCTAAGTTTTCTTCTAGGATTTTTATGGCTTCAGATCTGACTTTTAAATATTTAATCCATCTTGAGTTAATATTTGAGGAATGTTGAGAAATGGAATCTAGTTTTATTTTTCTGCGACTGTCCAATTTTCCAGTACCACTTATTGAATAGGGTATTCTTTTTTGAGTAAATGTTTCTGTCTGTTTTGTCAAAGATCAGTCATTTGTGAGTATTTAGATCCATTTCTGGATTCACTTGTGTGTTCTATTCATCCATGTGCTTGTTCTTGTAACAGAACTATGTTGTATTTATCAGTACAGACTTGTAGTATAATTTGAAATCAGGTAATGTGGTGCCTCCAGAGTTGTTATTTTTGCTTCGAATTGCTTTGGCTATTCTGACTCCTTTTCGGTTCCATATGAATTTTAGGATTTTTTAAAATTATGTGATTAAATAATGTTGGTAGTTTGATAGGGATTGTGTTGAATCTGTAGATTACTTTGAGTAATATAGTCATTTCAACAATGTTGATTCTTCTAATCCATGATCATGGAATTTTTTTTTCCATTTGTTTCTGTCTTCTAAAATTTCTTTCATTAGTGCTTTGTTCTCCTCATAGAGATCTTTTACCTCTTTGATTAAATATGTTCCTGTGTATTTTAGCTTTTTAGGCTGGCATTGTTAATGGAATAAAGTTCTGATTCTCAGTGGTCACTATTGGTATATAACAGTGCTACTGATTGTTGGTATTGATTTTGTATTCTGACACTTTACCAAATTCTTTATCATATTTAGGAGTCTTTTGGAGTAGTCCTTAGGATTCTCTAGATATAACATCATATCATCAGCATAGAGATTGTTTGATTTATTCTTTTCAAATTTGGATGCCCTTTATTTCTTTCTATTTCCTGATTGCTGTGGGTAGGACTTCCAGGAGTATCTTGAATAAAAGGGGTGAAGTTCTGGAACTTCTGTTCCAGTTCTGAGGGGGAATGTGTTCAACTTTTCTCCATACAGCATGCCATTGATTATTTGTTTGCTTTATATGTCTTTTATTATTTTAGGGAATGTTCCCTCTATGCCTATTTTACTGAGGATTTGTATTAAGAAAGGTTGCAGAGTTTTATCAAATGCTTTTTCTGTGCCTATTGAAATGATCATCTAATATTTGTTTTTAATTATGTTTATGTGGAGGATCACATTTATTGATTTGTGTATGTTGAACCAACCTTGCATCCCAAGGATAAAACCCACTTGATCATGGTAGATTATTTTTTGAGTGTGCTGTTGAAAACAGTTTGCTAATATTTGGTTGAGAATTAATGTCTCTAAGTTCACCAGGGATATTGATTTTTAGTTTTATTTTTTGTTGTGTCTTTTTCTGGTTTTGGTAAAACTGATACTGGCTTGTAGAATCAGTTAGGGAGAAATCCCTACTCTTAGACTCTGGTCTTTTTTATGGAATAGCTTCAGTAACATTGGTATCAACTTTTCTTTGAAGTCTGGTAGAATTCTGTCTTGAGTCCATCATGTTCTGGACTGCTGTTGTTGTTGATGTTGTTGGGAGACTTGCAATAACTATTTCAATTTTTATACTTGTTATTGGTCTCGTCAAGGTTTCTATTTCTTCTCGCTTCAAGATTGGGGTTTGTGTGTTTCCAATAATGTGTTCTTCTTCTCTAGATTGTCTAGTTTGTTTGCATAGAGGTGTTCGTAATAATCTTGGATGATCTTTTGTATTTCCATTGTATCAGTTGTAATGTCCTCATTTTCATATCTGATTGAACTAATTTGAATATTCTTTCTTTATTTCATAGTTAATCTAAATTAATCTAACCAGTGGTCTATCAATTTTGTTTATCTTTTCAAAGAATCAACCCTTTGTTACATTGAAACTTTGTATTTTTTTGTTTTCAATTTTATCTAGTTCTGCTTGATATTGGTTATTTATTTTATTTTGCTTGCTTTAGACTTGGATTGTTCATGTTTTTCTAGTTTCTTGTGGTGTGGTATTAAGTTGACAATATGTGTTTTTTGGTCTTACTAATGCAGACCTTAAGCGCTATACATTTTCCTCTGAGCAGAACCTTATCTTGATTTCATTGTTGACCTAAGGATCATTGAGAGTCAAATTATGAGAGTGGGACCCAAAACAACCTCAGAATTTATTTACCAAAACTTGTGTATTTATTCTTACATATTTAAACTTTAGTCACCTTAAAGGACTCTCTGTTTGATGCAATACACCTATTGAGACACTTTTTTCACTGCTCAAAACAGTTTTTGAACTCATCAATTTTGATGCCTTTTAGAGTTTTTGCCAGATTTTTTGTCTCACCTATTCCACATCAGCAAAATCCTTTCCCTTTGAGGACTTTTGTCATCCAGGGAAACACACATATAAAAGAAAAAAGTGTCCTGGGGCAATATAGGGTGAATATGGAGGGTGAGGCACAGGGTTTATGCCATTTTTGATCAAAAACTGCTGTGTGGGCAGGTGCACTGTCAAGTTGGAAGAATCAGACACCTGTTTACCACAACTTGAATGTTTCTTCCACAAATCATATGGCCTTCTCAGATAAAAACCTTGATTGGCTGTTTGGTCTGGAGTAATAAGTTCCGAGTTTACTACTTGGAGTCTACCCTTCAGAAAGATAATTCCTGTTTTGTGGGTTCCTCTCATATGTAAGTTCGAGGTTTTTGTTTGGTTTGCATGTTCTTCTTGGGGACAATTTCTAGTTTTATTCCACTATGGTGGTCTGAGAAGTTGATTAATATGATTTTGACTTTTTTGGATTTATTAAGACATGAGTTATGGCTTATCTAAGGTCTATCTTTGACTATGTTCCATATATTCTTGAGAAAAAAAATGTATTTTCTATAATTTTAAAGTGAATGTTCTGGAGATGTCTGTTATTTCCATTTGCTTTTGACTCCAATTTAACTACAATATTTTTTTGTTTACTTTCTGCCTTGATGATCTCTCTCTATTGCTGTAAAACTGTAAGCTCTGGTGTTAGGTGCATATGTATTTAAAATGTTATAGCTTCTTGTTGGATTGATCTCTTTATCATTATCTAATAATCATCTTTGTCTTTTTTTTTTTTTACTGTTGTTAATTCAAAGTCTGTTTTATCTAGTATGAGAATGGCAACTCCTGCTCACTTTTGGTTTTTATTTGCATGGAATATTTTTCCCACTTTTTTTTTACCTTGAATCTATAAGAGTCTTGGTGTGTTCTGTGGGGCTCTTGAAGGCAGTAGATATTTGGATTGCATTTTTTTTTTTTAACAATTCTGCAAGTCTATATCTTTTAAATGGGACTTTGAGACCATTTAAGTTCAGGGTTCATAATGATATGTTGCTTAATATTCTATTTATTATGCTGAATGTTACCTGATTTTTTTTCCCTCTACTGTGAGGATAAACTATAAGCCTTGTGAGCTTTATGATCCAGTGTTTTTCTACTGTTGTATTTTGATCTTTTGTTTTAATATTTAGAACTCCTTTGAGTATTACTGGTAGAGCCAGTCTAGTGGTGACAAACTCCCTCAGTGTTTGCTTGTCTGAGAAAGGTTTTATTTCTCCTTCATTTACGAAACCTAGATTTTATTAGAAAACTACAGAAACCTTGGCTAACTGTTATTCTGTTTGAGGATATAAAATCCTTGACTGACTGTTATTCTGTTAGAGGAGACTGAGGATAGAGCTCAAAATCCCTCTGGTGTGTTGAGTTTCTGCTGAAAAGTCTGTTGTTAGTTTGATAAGTTTAACTTTGTGAATTATTTGATACTTTTGTTCCATTGCTCTTATGATTCTTGCCTTCACATTAACTTTGCATAACCTGATGCCTGTATTTCTGGGAATGACCTTTCTACAGTGAATCTTCTGGAGGTTCTTTAGACTTCCCGTATATGAATATTTATCCTCTGGCATAAATCTATTTCTTCAAATAGATTTTCCAAACATGTTGTATTCTCCTCTTCCACAGGAATATCTATGATTCTTAGGTCTGGAAACTTTACATAATCCCATATTTCTTGGAAACATCATTCCTTTTTGTTGATTTTTCTTTTGTCTGCTTGGGCTACTCTAAAGACTTGCTTTCAAATTCTGAGAATCTTTCCCTGCTTGTTCTAGTCTACTATTAAAACTTTTCATTGCATTTTGTACTTCCTTAAATGAGTCATTTTCAGAAGTTCAGCTGTGTGTGTGTGTATGTGTGTGTATGTGTGTGTGTGTGTGTGTGTGTGTGTGTGTGTGTGTACCTATCTTGTTGGAAAATTTTGCATTCATGTTCTGATATATATATTTAATTTATTTTTGTTGGTTTTCAACTTTCTCCTGAATCTCATTGAGTAATTTTATAATCAATCATTGGAATTCGATGTCTGTGATTTCAAAGATTTCATTTTGGTTAGGGTCCATTGCTGAAAAGTTAGTGTTACCTTCTGGGGGTATAGAAGAATTCTGGTTGGTTTTTTTTCAGATTGTCAGAATTATTTTTCTGATTGCTTATTATTTGGATAGTCTATTTCTTCTTATCTGGATTTGGCAGGAGACTAACATAGGCACTATACAATTCTCTTATTTATGTATAAACTTGGTGTGGTGAGTTTCTCAATGGTCAGCTGTGGGGATCCTGTGTTGGGTACCTGTACTGGCTCAAGGTATCCTGAGAGTCCAGGGAGGCTTAGATAGTGGTGTTATCTGGAGTCTAGGATCAGATCTTCCCCAAAGTTGGTCTACCTTTGGTCAGAAGATAGCACTTGTAAAAGAGAGTCAGCTGTGATGATGATTGTGATCTTCTTGCTTGGCCTGTTTTCCCACCAGAAAGACCCAGCCAGCTTAGTGATGGGTGGAGCTGTGGGGATTGCCCATGATCTCTCTCTGTCTTGAACCTGGAAGAGAGCTGTGTGGGAAGAATGCTCAAGCTACCCACCTGTATGGATGATTGCTACCCTAATGTGTATTGAGAAGAATTCCCCAGTCACTGGGGTAACATTGTCATGTTGTATAGAGGCTACACAAAAGATTTTAAATGGGGCATGAAAGGTTGCTATGGCAATGAGTCCCACCCAGCTCCCTCATCTTAACCTTTGGCAGTCTGTATTTAAAATGTCAAAATGCTGCCGACCTCAGGGCCTCAGGTATTCTCATGGCAGCCTGCCCCAGCCAGGATAATTCTGCTACAGCAGAATGTTACCTTGGGGACCACTCCTTCCCAGGCTGGCTAGAAAGTAGCCTGCAAGAAGGATTGAGTTCCCAGGAAATGGTGGTTGGATCCATTTAGGGTTTCTTTCACTGCACCACTCCACATGGGTTTCAGCAGAGCATGGCTCTAGATAAAGCAGTTTACTATGAGGGACTGGAGTCCCATGAGTCTCAGGAGACCTTTCAAGTCCATGGCAGGAGCACAAAACTCCTGAATTTCTGAATTCCTTTCTCCCACCACTAGAGTTGCATCTGGAGCCTGCTTGTGGTTTTTGCCATGATGTAGGCAAGTATCTATATGTAAATCTTCATCGGAGCCTGTATTAACTGTTGCAGAGGATTCTAATTTGAAGCTGGTTGGGACAAATGACTGGATACAACCATACCATTTCTTTTTTCTTTTTCTTTTTTGAGTTGGAGTCCCACTCCATTGCCCAAGTTGGAGTGCAGTGACACACTCACGGCCACCCCAGCATCACCCTATTGGGCACCAAGGATCTTTCTGCTTCAACTTTCCAAGTGGCCAGAACTATAGGTAAATACTACCACGCCCAGCTAATTTTTTGATTTATTGTAGAGACAAGGTCTAACCATGTTGCCCAGGCTGGTCTCTAACCCATGGTGTCAGGCAGTCTTCTTACCTCAGCTCCCAAAGTGCTGGGATTACAGGCTGAGCCACCGAGCCCAGTACCATTTCTGTCTACCAAAATACTCTTCATATTCCTATCTTTGTTTGAAATAGAAATGCTTAGTACATATCCTTAGAAAAGTAATTGTTAGTAGTTGAAGCTATACTGAGATCCCTGTTTCAGAGTGTCATTATGCTCAATTTTACCTATTTTAGTATTTCCCTGAGACAGACACAACAGCTCATTTTGGTTTATTGCCTTTAATATCACACGAGATTCTTTTGTTGATTTCATAATAGAGAAGTGTACTGATAATGACAATGTTAATGTTTATGATAACCAGGCCAAAAGTACCTACAGCCTTTATTAACCTATCTGATGGCTCCTATAAAGAAGTGATTTTAGAAGATAGTACCTGATATGGATTTTCCCACCCTACCTTGCTCACTCCATCATCTCTAATCTTAACTTATAACCATAAATAAGTCTCAGGTGGATGTGTATTCATATTATTTATTTTATTATGTAGCATATTTTAGAGTAAAGGTTAATAACCATGGAGATTATTATTTACAAAAGTGGACATACAGCTGGGTTCGGTGGCTCAGCCTGTAATCCCACGCCTTCGGGAGGCTGAGGTGAGTGGATTGCCTGAGCCCGTGGGTTTGAGACCTGCCTGGGCAGCGAGACCTCATCTCTACAATAAATCAAAAAATCAGCGGGGTGTGGTAGCGCATGCCTGTAATTCTGGCTACTCGGAAGGCTGAGGCGGAAGGATCGCCGGAGCCCAGCAGGTCGAGGCTGTGGTGGCCGGGAGCGGTCATTGCACTCCTGTCTGGGCGACAGAGTGAGACTCCAACTCAAAAAAAAAAAAAAAGTGGACATAATATTCTCTCTCACTATATCCATGCTGGTGGCTATTGGCCACATCCACGGTGCTCTGCTACATGGCCACATGACTTGTTTTGGCCAATGGGACAATAATAGATGATGTATATCAGAGACAAAAAAGAACTTTTATGCTGAAGCCTATCTCCTCTTGCTGTTCTCTAGAGCTCTTAGGCTATCATGTAAGAAACAAAAGCTCACTGCATGGTAAAGAACCACACAGTGACAAATGTGCCATCTCAGCTGAGGACTTTAGACCAACCAGTTTGCCAATCACCAGACATGTAGGATAGTTATTCAGATTATGCTGCCAGAAACTGGCCTGCGAGTTGACCACAGATGAGTGAGATAACCCAGGAGACATATGACTCACACCATAGTCAGTCTACCCAAAGAATCAGAAGCTATACAAAAATGGTTTGTCTTTTAAACCACTGTATTTTGGGTAGTTGATTATATAGCAAAATCCAGCTGACAAAATAAGAAGGTATTTATTTTAGAGATATAATTAACTATTCATTTTTTTCACATCTTCTATAATTAGAAGTAAAACATATAAAAACATGGTTTAATTTATAATAGTAAACCCTTTCAAAAAGATATTTTAATACATAGATTTAATGTTAATTCCAATAAATGAAATATTGGACATCCCATACTTTTATTTCTTAAGTGGAGAAGAACATACGCCTTATTGTAGTAGTAAGACAATTATTACAACAAAATTTTTTTTTGCTATTTTGTTTTTATTGAATGTTTATAATGAAATGTTGAAGTAAAAATAAGACAATTATCTGAATATTATTTATCTTTTTAATATTAATCATGCATAAAAATATTTATAACATTATGAGACAGAATCCAAACATATTTGAAAGTAATAAGGTAACATAATTTGTTAAAATTTGTATAAAGAATAATTATTCCCTTCAATTTTTTTACAGAATAAGTAGCAACAAAGTAAGACAGACAATTTGCTGTCAAATAGATAAAAATAGTAAAATATTTTTTAAATTTCAATTTTTTGGTATTTTTTATCATCTAACATACCACATCTTTAGCTTTCATTTATATAATCTATAACTGATGACTTTGAGACAAAATACTTTAATTTATTCCATGAGGAACAGTAATTTAGGTTTGTCTCCAAGCAAACTGGATATGTCTTGTTACTGTTGTGTTTGCTTTTCAAACAGAAACTTTTTGCTCACTGAAGGATTATAAAGATCCATGTGAGCCCATGAGCAAAGGCAAAGAACACCTGGGCCCACATATGGAGCAATCTGAAATACTGTATCATGGAAATGGCTTTTGAGAATACATTGCCAATCAATGGGAAAAGAGAAAATGTGTATTTCATTATCCTGGGTACTTACCCAAAGTATTGTCATGAAGCTAATACATCACTGACACCAAAAGTGTCTTCTTATTACTATTCCTTTAATTAATAACTAGAAGTAATCTAGTAATCATATAGTAGATAATATTCCCATTAAAAATAAAGCCTGATTATGGTTATGCCTACAATGCTTGAATGGTTTCCTCTTACTTTTAGGATAAAGATCAATAACTATGATAAGTCTATACTTGATTATGGTTCTTGCTTATTTCTTGTATTCTTTCGAAACAATTTTCTCTTCATTTAAAAGATTTTTTTGCTTTGTTTTCATCATTGCTGCCATCCCTGCCCTCTGAACAATAGAATCAATGGAGCTAACACATTTCCTAAGTGACTATACCCTTTCTTGATTCAATTTGTGTCCAGACTGCTTTTCACTATCTCTCTCAAAAGTGCTATTTATATAAACTTTTTAACTTCAAGTATCACCTGTATTTTTTTAAATCAAGAACTTGCAATTTCTATGTATCAAGTACAATTCAATATACTTTTAAAATATTGCATCATTCAGTTTCTATGATCAGGGATAAGAAAAATTGAGGCACTAAGGGATTTGATAACATTCCTAAGGTATCAGAGTAATAAAACTAGAATTCAACTATAGGTCATCTGGTTCTGGTGTCGGTGTTTTAATCACTGTGCTATGCTGCTTCCAGATGCCTTCTTAAAGTATTTACTCATGAATGACATATGTGCCTTCTATATATTTTCAAAACCTTCTGCATCTCTTCATTCATAGCTCATCATAATTTGAGTCGTGTTTACTCAATAATTTGAATGTTTCAACATTCATCTATGAATTCAATGTACAAAGTCAATGTCTTCATTACAAAGATAAATTGTAACACATAATTTTTGAAAATGACTCTCAAATTGTAATACATATTTTTCAAAATGACTTTACTAATAGTTAATTAACTTTTTTATTTCTAATGCAAAAAAATTTACCCATTGTTCCTATTATTAACAATTGATTTATCTTTTATAGAATTTCAAATTATATATACTTTCAAATGTATATACTTGGCCAGCTATATCATTCATTTCCTTAATCTATTCCTAGAACCACTCTTTGTAATTATAAAACATCATTGTGTATTTGGCAGAATCACTGTAATATCACCACACAAAAGTTTTATAAATAAAGAATTGTCAGGATCTGTCTTGGATGGAATACTATTTTCAACCATAAGTATTAACAATAAAACATTTTTCATCTGAAAATATTCCTAAAATAATTAGGTTAAAGACAGGAATTATAGCTTAAATTTGTAATATTAACCATTGAAGCATAGAAAAAAATATCTGCCTACCATTATTATATGTACATGTGCTCACAACAGAGTCCATCTAATCTTAGGATAAATTCTCACAATAATATTTTAATATATACAGTATATTACAGATTGAGTGATATTCAAAAGTATTATGCAGAAAACTTGCGTATTATATATTTTATAATTTTATGTTTAAAATAAGTTGACAGAATATTCTTACATTGGATCCTCATAATATCAAAAGTACAGAATACAACAGAAAGTTGTATGAAAAGCAGAAATACTTCTCAGTAAGTCATTAGAAGTTTTCCATTTCTTTTCTCTGAATTTAAATGAGGTAATAATATATTTAAATACTTTTATACTAAATAATATATTTTACTTATTATACTAAATAATATATTTTAAATACTTAAATGAGGTAATAATATATTTTAAATACTTTGAAAACTTCATTTGTCCTGTCCCCTGCTAATGATTCCAAAATAAAATATTTTTCATATTTTTTGTGTGCATAAAGCATTAACAGTAACATTTGAAGACTATATTCTTTAGTCAATGTATGCAACATTAGAAATATAAGAAATATATTTCTATTCCTTACTCAAATGTGAATAATATTGCAATAAATGATCAAAAAGGAGAAGAAAATTTATGAAAATATTTTTCTGTGGAATAAATGAGCTAATTTCTAGTTTAGACTAATAATTTTCCAACACTGGCAAAGAAAAGGGACAAAATAATATGGCATTATAATAACTACACATGACTTAGCTATCACATTGAAGAAAGCATCGATAAAATGTTATCATAATCCTTTAGCAAAAAAGGGAGAAAAAAATAGACTAGATGAATATGATAGACTATAACAAAAAAAAGACAATTGGTTCTTTGAAATTTTAAAGTAATAGTAAGGGCCACTTTATTCATTTGCTTCTGGGAAATGAAGTAGACGTAATTTTCATTACTCCCTCTGTTAAGTACAGCAATAAATACTGGAACTTATTTTAAAAAACTAAGAAGACTCTGGAAAATAAAGAGAAGTTGGAACTGCTAAGGACTTGAAACCAAAAAATGACATAGTAGCGAGCTCCTTGGGATTTTATTTTGCCTTATATTTGCAAAACCTAGAATTAAGGAAGCCGGCAATCTGGAAACATCGGTGAAAACAGAACAACACCCCCCCCCCCCCCAAAAAAAGAGGTAGCTTAGCAAAACAGAAAACATTTAAAGAATAACATTACTGCCTTCACTAAACGACAAAGGAAATATCTATTACTCAACTACCATCCCTGCAAAAATGATCAAGTGGGGCATCAAGACTTTAATCCTCACTAGGGTTGGGTCTGTAACAAGACACCCTAACTCCATCTCTGGGTAATGTCATGAAAAGTCAAGTATGGACACCAGATTTTCATCCCTGGCAAGTAAAAACAACTGTTCCCACCCACCCACATACACACACACATTCAAACACAAACATTAGAGTCAATGGAGATAATGTAGGGATCATGAACATGTAACCCTTGTTTGTAACAAGGGATCCCTCTTTCTACTTTTTAAAGTAATACTGAAAGAGTCATAGTAGAGAGTTAGAACTTTTGCCACCACCCACCATAATTGTAGTGTCAGGGGAGACCCCATGGGAAGCAGAAACAAGGCACTCTTACGACTTCCGGTCAGGGAAATGTCAGTGGCAGCCTCGCGAGAAGTCATAAATTCCATCTTGCCCATCTATTACAAGGAACTCTTTCTTCTTTGGGTGCTATTAGAGACTGAGAGGGAAGTCAGGGTTGCTCCTCCCATCTTGAAATAACAGTGTGTTTGCTCCATTCATCTGCTGTAGTGGTGTCAGAGGAAGGCTTAAATAACATACAGAATCTCATCACATAACACAAAATGCGGCCAGGTTTCAATTGAAATCTCACGTTATACCAAGAACTAAAATAATCTCAAACTGAATGAAAAAAGGACAATCAATAGATTCAACACCAAGATGACAGAGATGTTAGAATTGTCTGATAAAAAAATGTAAAGCAGACATCATAAAAATGCTTCAACAAGTAGAAGGTGCTAACAAAGAAATAAAACATTTAAAGAAGAATTGAATGGAAATGTTAAAACGAAAACTAATATAAAATAAAATTAAACTAAAATTAAACTGAAACAAAACTAGGTAGAAAATAACAGCAAAAAACAACCCACAAAAGCACTTGAATGGATGGGCTCAACAATCACTCAATGAAGGAAACAGAAGGAATCAGTGGACTTGATATTGGACAAGAGAATTTATTTGATATAAATAATTTAGAAAAAAGATTAAAAAATTAAAAGAGCCTGAGAAATACGAAAGACTATAATAAGATAGCTAGTTTTCGTGTCAGCAGAAGCTCAAAAAAGGGATAGGGCAGAAAAAAAAATACTTGTACTAAGGGAGAAAATCTTCCTTGATATAGTGAAAGACAGAAATGTATAGACAAAATGTATTGACAAAAAGCTGATCAAATTCAAACACTAAACTCAAAGAAACTCACACCAAGAAGTATGTAGTTAAATTTCTGAAAACTAAAGACAGTAGAAGCATTCTGAACTGCAACAAGTTTCTCATCAGTAACCACAGAGACCAGAAGAAAGTGGCACAATTTTCAAATGCTGAAAGTAATATAAAGTCAGAATCACATCATGAACAAAAACGTAAATCAGAAATAAAGGGGAAATAAAGCTATTCTAATATAAAAGTAAAATAATGTATCAGATATATCATAGTAATCAAAAAAGTGGGAATTACCATATTTACTCATTCGTAATTGCTGATGTGAACTTACATCATTCCAAATTCTGTTCCTGGTTGCTGCTGACATGAATTTTTTATCTTTGCGAATTTTGCTTCTGAATAATATATATTCAGTTTATAATTCAAATAAAAATATAAAGTACAGATTGCTTGTCAGAGTGGTATCTGAGGCAAATACTGGGTATGTCTGCAATTTTTAGCTGTATTGTGAAAATGGTGATAATTTAGAAAAGATCATTTCACTTATACTTATCAACAGCTTCAGATTTTTCTTCTTTTCACCCACTCTCAGTATTAGGAAAGTGAAAAATTTGCTGATCACACATGTGTTAATAATAGACAAAGTAGTCCTAAAACAAAGAGAAGTATCATAGAGGAAGGAGGACATTGGGCAATGATAAAATGAAATCTACCAAGAAAAAATAGCAATCTTAAATGCAGATATCTCCAAAAACAAAAGTGCAAAATATGTGAGGGAAAAACAAAAGCAAATTAACACACAAAAATTTTAAAAAAAGAAGAAGAAGAAAATGAACAGAGAAAATATACAAATTCTCAATTATAGTTGAAAACTTTAACAAAATAACAGGATGGAAAAATCAGCAAGAATATATAAGAACTCAGCATCAGTAATCAACATTTTTAGGACAACCTACTCAACGACAACAGAATACACATTCTTGAAATACCTGTGGAATTTATACAGAGGTACTGTTACTTCACTATAAAATAAATCACAAAAATAGAGAAAGACTCGAAATTATGCAGTTTGTCTTCTTCAACCACAGTAACGTCAAGCCAGAAACAACACAAGGAAATGAAAAAACCTCCAAATAACTGACAACAGCACACCTCAAAATAATCTATTAATTAAAGAGTAAATCTTAAAGAAACTAAAAGTACATTGAAGTGAATAAAAATGAAAATACAACATATCAGCATTTGTTGGATGAAGCTAAAGCAATGCAAAATCTATGCATATATGAAAATAAAGGAAAGAAATCAACTTACTAAGAAAACTAAAAAAAGATATTGAATATAATGCTATCATAGCTGAGGACCTTAATACCTGACTAACAGCCCTAGATAGATCATTGAGGTAAAAAGTCAACAAGGAAATCCAGAAGCTCAACTTGATGCTCAACCAAATGGACTTAATATATTCATACAGAACATTCCACCCAACAACCATGGAGTATACATTCTACTCATAACCACATGGAATGTACTCCAAGATCGGCCACAGCCTCAGTCATAAATCAAGCACAAACAAATTTTATAAGATCAAAATACAGCCATACACCTTCTCAGACCACAGTGGAGTAAAAGTAAATACCAATACCAACAAAATTTCCCCAAAACCCACAAAGGCATGGACACTAACCAGCATGATGGTGAGTGAATACTGGGTCAATACAGAAATTAAAACAAAAAATTAAAAGATTCTTAGAAACAAATGAAAATAATGACACATCTTTCCAAATCCCCTGAGAGGTCATGAAAGCAATACAAAGAGGGGAATTTGTATCTCTGTTAACACATATGAAGAAAATAGAATGATCACACGTTAACAGCCTAACAAATCACCTGTGGGAACTGGAAAGACAAGTCCACAAAAACCCTAACTTCAAGAGAAGAATACAGATCATCAAAGAAAAAGTCCGAATACAGGACATAGAAGACAAAAATATCATGGAAAAAAATCAATGAAACAAAAAGCTGGTTCTAAAACCACACTGATAGCCAAACTGGGAAAAGATTCAGCAAAGAAAGAGAACTAAAGGCCAATTTCCCAGATGAATGTAGATGCAAAAATTCTCAACAAGATTCTGGCGTATTGGTTCACAACATACCTCAAAAATGATCCACCATGACCAAGTAGGTTTCATCACCAGGATGTAGGACTGGTTTATCAGCTGCAAGACCTTAAATGTAATTCAATACATCAACCGATGTAAAAATAAGAACCACATGATTAAATCATTAAGTGAAGAAAAAACTTTTGATAAAATCTATCATCCTTTCTTGATAAAAACACTTGAACACCTAGGCACAGAAAGAACACACTTCAAAATAGTTAGAGCCATCTATGGTAAACCCACAGCCAACATATTGCTAAATGGACAGAAATTGGAAGCATTTCCCTTAAAAATCGAACATAACAAGGTTGCCTACTCTCACCCGTCCTGTTCAACATGGTGTTGACATTCCTAGCTAGAGAAATCAGACAGGAGAAGGAAATCAGGGGTATTCAAACAGGAAAAGAGGAAGTTAAGTTATCCTGCTTTGCTGATGTTATGATCCTATGTCTCAAAAATCCAAGCAAATCTGTCAAAAACCTCCTTTCACTGATAAAGAACTTTGATAAAGTCTCAGGATACAAAATAAATGTTATACACCAACAACAAACAGGCAGAGAGCAAAATGAAAAGCACAATCCCATTCATAATAGCCACAGAAAAAATGAAATACCTTGGCACTTACTAATCAGAGAAGTGAAAGATCTTTACAACAAAATTACAAAAAAACACTGCTCAAAGAAATCCAAGAAAACACAAACAAATGGAAAAATATCCCATGTTCATGGTTTGGCAGAATCAACTTCGTTAAGATGTCAATCCTACAAAAGGCAATCTACAGATTTGATGCAATACCCATTAAATTATCAACATTATTCTTCTCAGACCTGGAAATGACAATGCAGAATTTCATATGGAAACATAAAGGACCATTAATAGCCAAAACAATCCTCAGCAAAATAAACAAAGCAGGAGGTATCATACTTCCAGACTTTAAACTTTATTACAAGGCTATAATAACCAAAACAGCCTGGTATTGGTACAATAATAGGCATATAGACCAATGGTACAGAATAGAGATTCTGGAAGCAAAACTTCAATTTCTCAACCGAATCATCTTTGCCAACAACCACTGGGGAAAGGAGAACCTATTCAGTAAATGGTGCTGGGAAAATTGGCAGACAACATACAGAAGATTGAAACAGGACTGCTGCCTATCACCATACACAAAAATCAACTCTAAATGCAATGCAGAACCTCCTTGCACTCCCACCATTTAGGTCTTTAGACCTAAATGTAAAACCTCAAACTATGAGAACCTTAGAAAACACAAGAAACACCCTTATGGAAATTGGATTAGGCAACCAATTCCTGATTGAAACCCCAAGTGTCCATGCCTTAAGAGATAAAATAGACAAGTGGGACCTCATCATACTGAAAATCTTCTGCAAAGCAAAAGAAACCATAAGTGAGTGGGGAAAAAACCCACAGAATGGGAAAAATATACTTGCCATCTGTATGTCTGAAAAAGGCCTAACATCCAGTATCTACGAAGAACTCAAATGTGCTGAAAAGAAACAAAACAAACAGCCCTATTAAAAAGTGGGAAAAGCGTATGAATAGACAGTTCTCAAAAGAAGACATGTGGGTAGCCAACAGATACATGAAAAAAATACTCAGCCTCACTACACATCAAAGAAATGCAAATTAAAACCACACTGAGATACCACCTAACTCCAGTGAGGATGGCCATGATCAATAACTCAAAGAACAACAGCTGCTGGAGGGGATGATGGGAAAAGAGAACACTTCTACACTGTTGGTGGGAGTGCAAACTAGTACAACCTCTATGGAAAACAATTTGGTGATTACCTTCCATACGACCCAGCAATCCCCATTCTGAGAATATACCCGGAGGAACTCAAATCACTCTCTGAAAAAGATACTTCCACATGCATGGTTATTGCAGCGTTATTCACAATAGCAAAAACATGGAACCAGCCATGCTGCCCAAGAAAGAGGTCTGATTAAAAAACATGTGGTACTTTATATACACAAAGGAATATTATACAGCCATACAGAAGAATAAAATTATGGACTTCATAACAACTTGGATGGATTTAGAGTTTATCACACTCAGTGACCTGTCACAAAAACAAATAAGTGAATATCACATATTCTCAATCATAAGCTCATCCTGAACATTCACCATAATAGCATAAGAAAGGTATTGGCCGTAACAGGATACTGCTGGGGTGTTTGGGCGGGGGGACACAACATCAATGAGGGTACGTGATCTCAAGTCAGGCAAAGTGGGAACCAAGAAAGGCCCAAATTTCACCTGTACAATGTCCACTTGTATACCTAATCCTGAATTGTACCACACATTTATAAAATTAAATTTAAAAATATATTCTTAGTAGTGATAAATGGAGGTTAGTCCAAAGCTGCTCCCTTGAACATTTTGGATTCCACTATAGAAGTTTCTCTATAATCTTTTTTTTTTGAGTTGGAGTCTCACTCTGTCGCCCAGTCTGGAGTGCAGTGGCTGCTCCCGGCCACCGCAGCCTCAACCTGCTGGGCTCCGGCGATCCTTTCGCCTCAGCCTTCCGAGTAGCCGGAATTACAGGCATGTGCTACCACGCCCGGCTGATTTTTCAATTTATTGTAGAGATGAGGTCTCGCTGCCCAGGCGGGTCTCGAACCCGCGGGCTCAGGCAATCCACTCACCTCAGCCTCCCAAAGGCGCGGGATTACAGGCTGAGCCACCGAGCCCGGCTTCTCTATAATCTTTTACATGGTGAACTGTAGCCTAGCTGGATGTGTGAACAGATTGTAGCCTACTCCTATGCCAATCACTAAGTTTTGGCCAATCAAATTTGTCAACTATCAAAGAAGGTTCAAATAAAACGAACACCCAGTTGTAATCAGTTCAGCCATGTCTATACCTTGTCCTGCTTTTCTGTAAGTTTACTTCATTTTCTGTTCATAAATCTTCCACCACATGGCAGCAAGGTTCAGAAGGCTGCCCAATTGGTGAATTGTTATTGCTCAATTAAAGTCTGTTAAATTTATTTTGTCCTAAGTAATTTTACTTTTGTTTTAACAGTAGGCTTACTGATTAGTTTGGGTCATATAACCATAAACATTTTTTTTTTCAATGCAAACAAAATGTGATTTTATTCTCATCCTTTCTCCAATTTTCATATGCCTGAATTGTTACCTTTTGCTAATGTGCAGCCCCAAACCAAGTTCCAGTAACTAAGTAGGAATAGATGGACTGTTAGCAGGAAAAAGAAAAGTCAATGCATAAACACAGATATTGCATTTCCTCTTAATCTTCTAATGATTCTACTTTTTGGTTTTCAGTTTTCACTATTCACTGAACTCAACTTCGTAGCAGGAGCTGCATCCATTTGTTCATTTGTTAAAACCTTTGTGGAGAATGAGGCCATTAATCTGTCAAGTCTACCCACTCCACCTTTTTATGGAATTTGATCTCTTATCCCCTTGATACTAGATGCTTGCGGTAGGCAGTTTTAAGAGGAAAAGTAACTCAAAGCACATTAAAGGTATCATCCAGAAATAAGTGGTAGAGAAACAACAGTAGGACTTTAATAAAACTTAGTGTTTTGTTATACAGTTTTTCTGTGTGTTTGTGCTTTCATCTTTATGTTAGATAGACTCTAAAGAGAAAGAAGGTCTTCTACTAAGTTATGTTTTAAAACCTTTCTGTCTTTAATCCATTGGCAACTATATATTTCCTTATAGACAATAGGTTGGTGCATATTCTTTGATTTGTTTTCCTCCTTAGGGACATGTGGTAGGATCACATTTCTTTGCTGCCTTAAAGTTAGGCGTGACAGTGTGTGTCGTTTTGTTACCTCTGACCTGCAGCTTTTCAGAGCCAATATTTGATTTACCTTATTTCTTTTCTGGTTGTGAGGATCTCAGAAGGTTGTGGTGAGATGGTTCTTGCTTGGAAATGTAGATGCCAGTGACAAATAAGCACTGAGATTTGGGGTTTAATTTTTACTGTTGCATATCCCTACCTATCCTGACATACAGTTCTTGTAACAATACAGGTGTTTTTATTTCAGGCCACCATTTACGTTTGCATAAACATATTTTAATCACAAAGTTTAGTTCAAAAAATTCTTGTCTTTATTTATATAAAAAATTTCTGTTTAAAGATCTTTTAAAATCTTGAGATTTTTCAGAAAGAGATTATAATTTCAATTACAAGAATCTTCATTACTGTAACTATATCTCGTTTGGTTAAGAATTGAGTTACTCTATCACTTTTAAAGGCAGTACAGTACATATTATCTTGCTCTTCTAAGTGAAGGATTATTAAAAAATTTACAGCACTATTCACTAGTATATGCTAGGAATATGAGATAAAATGATGACATTTCAACCAAAATTTTAGTAATTCTTATTTTACATTTAATTTTATTTTTACAAAAATAGAAATATATTCTACTTATATGTTATGAGGTTCTAATCTCCTTTTCCTTTTTTCTTTTTCCATGTCTCCTCAGAAATCAGATTGTTCAGCGGACTAGATATTCTTGGTTAATGTAAAATTGAAATAACAGTAGAAATGAAATGACAATATAGAAAAATCTTTTTTAAAAAATCAGCAATCTTTTAGCAGAAAAACAAAGTGCATATGTTTACCTACATGTCTGCGTAGGGGAGGCAAAATGACCCCTTCCCTATAGGATCTCAGGCCAAGCTTGAGAATTACATTGACATAAAATAGACTGAGAAACGCATATAAATTTAGCATATCTATGTGACACAGCAGCATTCAAAAGAAAATAAAGACTCAGAGATGCGGCAAAACCCCCAAATTTTTATATTAGATTGAACAGAGAGGCAATTGTGGAAAAGTAACTGCATATAGGCAGGAGAGGGTAAACGAAGATAAGAATTGTTTTTACCAGGTCTCTTTGTACAGCATTCTCTTGGCTGTAACTCCAGACTGGAGAATGCTTCTTTTCTTCTGGTATCTTTCACATGGGAGATTTTATCTCTTATCTTCAAGAAGAAAGGGGGAGATTAGATTGTCCTTCTTGTATTTGCTGATTTTCAAATATCTTTAGCTCAATATAATTCTTTTACCAAAATGGTATGTTTTCTTAGGTATGTTCTGCCACTCTTGTGCATGCATTTTTTTTGTGAAGGGTTTTTATCAAAATAATAATTTTACATGCTTGGAAGCATTTTAAAGTCTCTCATGAGACTAACATGGTGTGCTGGCTATTGTTTCATCTTGTCTCCTGGGATTACATCCTGTAATTATTGTTGCTTTTTACTCCATTGTCTGTGCAGACCCAAGGATTCCACCTGCTTTCACCCCCTTTGTGAGCTTACCTCATTCTGCACCTTTTAATAGGGTCCATATCTTTTCAAAATTTACTGCAATCTTTCTCATGTCCTTCAAAAAAAAAAAACTCAAAGAACATTTTTCAGTGATTACTATAAAGAAATAGAACCAGCTTAATCCAGAAATGATACCTAAGGAAGATATTAGATATCTGTTATTATTTGCTTGTTTGCTTGCTTGCTTGTTTGGTCAAGCATTTCTCAAGTACTACGTCTTCATTTTTATAATTTTGGTAGGGCTGTCAAAATTGAAATCCAACATTTATCTCAAATGATAATTGAATTTAACATTGTTGCTGTGATGAGAAGTAATTAGTTAAGACAAGACATTAATATGAGCAGAGATGGTATCATGCCTTCATTTATCTACAAAATAAATATATAAATTATTTAAAAGTTCATTTGTAAACTGATTCAACCAATCTGTACTTCTAAACTATGAGCCAAATATTTGAAAAAGGCATTTCTTTATATTGATTAAAAAAATACTTACATAGGCTTTATGAGTTTTATTTTTGTGCCAGGAATACTTCTGGAAATTTACATAAAATAAAGGGATAGGCATAAAAGTGGTGTGATGGAGAGAGCAGGGAAAGTAGTACATAAACCTTTGAACTGGTCCTAGCATGAGATTCATGTTAGCTTCAAAGAAGTTTCATGTTCAGATACACTCTGCAGGATGTACAACAAGAGAAGAACAGCTGGTCACCCACAAGGGCTGAAACTGAAAACCAACTGAGCAGCACTCAAGTCTAGCAAACATGCAGGTGATATGAAAAGAGAATTTCTATTAAAATTCACTTTGTAGTTTCAGAATGATTGTGAATATTTTTATGGGATTTAAAGAAAGTTCCTAATTTTCCCAGCTAGACTTTAAAATTAACTTTATAATTTACATTTATTGACTGTATTTACAGAATGAATGTATTATAGATAAAAAGAGATTGGAATGTCTATAAATTACCTAACAAACACAAATTTGCATAAAATTAAAAATCCAAATTAGACAGAGATTATCAAAACTTTAAAAAAAAATCATTTTCTGATCCTTTATGAAGCTCTGAGCTTCTGTATCTTTACAAAAGCTTTAACCCTTAGCTTTAAATACAGTTAAAATTTCTTTTTATATCACTAAATCAATAACTATATACCTTTTTCTATACTCATATTGCCTGTATTAGGCATTTGACAAAACACCTAGTTAACATTGTTTTTCTATTCATTAAAGGTGTTGGTGCTATCGTGACTTGAGGTAGCAATGAGAGAGTACAAAGGAAGAAATCAGATAGCTAGACAGATTATGGTGGTCCCAGTAAAAACTTCTGCTGCAAGCCCCACAGACTGCAGTGAGAATGCCTATTTCCAGGTCCAAGGACTACCCCTCTCCAGCACTTGCACTTGATTGACCCTTTCCAACCTTCTCCAGATTGGTGCATCTCAATCCCACACCATGGTACCTCTCTCTGATTAGTGCTACTGCCACCCAATCAGCATGCTCCTAAATATATCTGACAAAGGATTAGCATCTAGGATCTACAAGGAACTCAAACATGTTGAAAAGAAAAAAACAGAACCGTTACAAAGTGGGAAAAATATATGAATAGACGCTTCTCAAAAGAAGACATATGAGCAGCCAACAGATACATGAAAAAGTGCTCAGCCTTACTAGTTATCAAAGAAATGCAAATTAAAACCACACTTAGATACTAACTAACTCCAGTCAGGACAGTCATCTTCAATAACTCAAAAAACAACAGCTGCTGGAGAGGATGTGGGAAAAAGGGAACACTTCTCCATTGTTGGTGGGAGTGTAAACTAATATAACCTCTGTGGAAAACAGTGTGGCAGTTCTTAAAAGATCTAAAAATCGACCTTCCATATGGCCCTGAAATCCCCCTACTGGGAATATACCTGGAGGAGAAACTCAGATCACTCTGTGAAAAAGATACCTGCACATGCATGTTTATTATAGCATTATTCATAATATCAAAAACATGGAACCAACCATGCTGTCCATTGAAAGTGTACTGGATAAAAATAATGTGGGGCAACTTCCTCAGGTCCCCTTACACTATGGGGGCTTTTCTGTCTTCTCAATAAATCCTACGTTCTCAAAATAATAATAATAATAGTAATGTGGTACATATGCACAATGGAGTATTATGCAGTAATAAAGAAGGACAAAATTATCGACTTTTCAGCAACTTGGATGGATTTAGAAGCTATAATACTGAGTTATCTATCACAGAAACAAAGAACCAAGTATCACATGTTCTCACTCATAAACAGACCTTGAACAACTATCATTGTACTGTAAGAAAGGGATTGGCAGTAGTGGGAAACTGCCAGGGGAGGGTGAAGGTGGGATGGGCAGAAGTGGGAAACCACTAGAGGAGAACAACAGAACAACACATCACAAGGGTATCTGCACTATGAACATTTGTATACCTAACCTTGAATTGTGTTCCATGTATTTAAAATTAAAAATTATATATATATATATATATATATTCCTGATTTCAGCTCTGGCCAGCAAAACTCCTTCAGGTCCCCCCCCTACTCCTACTCCTGGGAGCTTTTCTGTTTTCTAATAAATTCCTATTCACTCACTCACTCTTTGGTTTCTGCGTCCCTCTTTCTTCCTAGGTATGAGACATGAACCTGGAGCTGTGGAATTAGAAGAGCTGGTGAACTAGAAGAGTTACACATGCCGAACTGAGAGAGCTGGAAATGCCAAGTTGAGAGGGCTTCAATACTTCCTGTTGGGCTGACTTGCCAGTCCACAGAACCATTGGAGCTGTAACACTTTTCCAGGGCTGACTAGCTAGCCCACTAAACCAGCAGAGCTGTAAATCCTTCTCAGGGCTTGGCTCACAGGCCCCCAAAATAAGAGGACTGCAACACTCCTTGGGGGCTCCATAGCTGTTTGCATACCCGAGTTCTTGGAAGCCATTTCCTTCCCCTATCCAGATACCATTGCATCCCAGCCACCACTTGGCAGTACAGCTTCCGGAACTTTAACGTGCCTTGGGGTCCCAGCTCACCAGCTTTCAAAAACCTGCATCAGCAATGTGTATTGAGGAGCACAAAAACCTCTTTGTACTTCCAATTTCCAATTGAGGATCTTGCATTTAAAGGGAAAAACACCCATCTGTTGCTGCTTCAGTGGTTCATCAAAACTGCATATCCATGTCAAAATAGCTATATACAAGGTGAAAAATTTAATTAATTACATAAAAATGATATTTCCCCCATATAGATACCCATAATTTTCGGACTGAATAGTAATGCTTGACTTCGTGTTGTGTAACCACAAAAAACTTTCAAGCATTCTTTCTATATTTGCAGAATTAACCACCCAAGGCCACACTTTCCCAAAGTAGAGGCCATAAAATTACTTTGTGTCTAGTTCAAAAATGATCTGACTCCTCTAATTTCCTCAGTGGGTAAGATTTTGTGTCAGAAGTAGGAATGGGGCTCATTCTGGCAATTGTGGGTGAAAAGAAACTCCTCTTTCAGAGACAGCAATGACAGAGGCAGAAATAGTGTCATTTGGTCCCCAGCAACAATGATGTTCATGTAGTTGCAATGAAGTATTATTCTCAGTTGGAGAGACTCTATGCCTAATTTTCATGTCTTCAGGAAGATAGGGTATATTGTAGAATATCTTTCAATACGTTTCTTTTTCTGTCAACAAACTAGATAGACTAGGTTTTGTTTCTTATAACTAAGAAACTGAGTGGAGACAGTTGGAGTTATCTAATAAATGTATCTTTTTGTAGCTAGCAAAAAAGCAATAATCTGAGACTGTTTCTATTTTTCCAATTTATACAGTCAGGTTAGAAAAAAATCAGGATTAAGGCCCATGTTTTTCAAATGCAAATCCCATATACCCCCATGAAAACAACACACTTAAATTTTTTTGTTTCTCTGTGTTTTTAATGTAGGTGTTTTAAATACCTAAATATCTGGATATTTTACTTAACATTTCCTTCCCAAAATTACAATTCTGTTACATTGTTTATTTTGCCTTACCCACATAGTTAAAATGAATCAATCAATAAATTTCTTTGTGGTGTTAAGGCCACAGAGAAAGAAGATGATCATATTTCTTAG
>NW_007248570.1:32883-35038 GCF_000164805.1 Carlito syrichta | reverse complement strand
CCCTTTAAAATACGTTATAGTAAAATGATCTAAGAAATGTTTCCTTTGGGTCCATGGTTACTACACTTTAAAGCTATTATTTCTTTAAAAAGAAGTGACAAACTACAGGACATTTTTTTATAGCCTCAAATCTTCCTTCTCTATAAAATGTAACTTGCCCCCCTGACCTGAAGGTCGGTTATCTTGGGTCTTTTTAAAGCTATGGATGAATGAATTTTTGAGCTAAGAATCATATTATGGTAAGCATCTTTCTCCTTGGGTACTTCTTATTCAGCTCTCAGCTCTCTAATTCAAGGAATATTAGATTAGAAGTGCTTTGGAAATTCTTAAAGTTTATAGCTGCATATGTGAAGAAAAATGATCTTACAGATAGTTAAGGACTAAGCCACATATCAAAACTAACACTTGCACTGCTATGAGAAGCAAAATGGCTGCCCATAGATCCCTTTAAAGCAAGTAATATAACTCACAGGGGAGACCTGATTAAAGAAATCACATATATCATGGGCTTTGTTGTTCAAAATGTTCTTTTAAGATTACCCAAGAAGTGTGTATGGTGGGAATTTATTATTGAGATTTGAGTCACAGAATATTAATATTTTTGCTTCTTACATTAAAAAACATAATTCAGAATATCTATACATTTATAATACTTGTGTTTGTTTATTTATATTTTTTAGTTATTTTTTCACATGTTCATTATGACTTTACTGCTTAAATTGCCACGTTGGCAGCTAGGGAATCTAAGTGAAATGATATCAACAAAGACCCTTTATTTATGGATTTTATATTCCAGTGAGGAAGATGAAAACTTGAAAAAAATTATTATGACTATAGTTGGGAAAAGGTAACAAAAAGACACAAAAATGGTCACCTAATATGGCTTATTATATTTTAAAAATTCCATTTAGATATAATGTTTGAGCTAAGACCCAAATCATGTATAGAAATTAGCTAAAGAAATGGGAAAAATATTTTAAGAATAAGGAAACATTCAAATTGGATCTAACCTTAGGTACATCTTTGAAATCTGGTAAACTAATTTTATAACATGCCAAATCATACGGCCTGTATTTTTCCTGGCTTATTTCTTGTCATTTATTTCATCATTGCAACCCTTTTTGCATTCTTCCTTTGAAATCCTTCACTTTTTCTTTCCCGTTGTCTTTGCTTTGGTTCAGATCCCATGATTTCTTGTTGAGATTACTACAATTGATCTCTCTGCCCTAGGATGTCAATTCCCAGTTACCTTACTTTCTCCCTCCTCAGTTCACTCTTCACACTGCTGCAAGTGAAAATATTTTAAAAATACATCTATGTGCACCGTACAACGACTATTTGTATACCTAACCCTTAATTGTACCCCACATATTTAAAATAAAAATTTAACAAAAAAAACACTTATGTGATCAATGTTTTCTATTGCTTAAAATGTCTCAACATCATTCTATGAAAGTATTGGGTTAAAATTTGAAGACTTTAACACAAAGCTCTTGGCCATGTTTTGGGACTACCAAAAACTTTTAAGCTCCTTTTTCTATGTTTGGGGAATTAGAAAAGCTCTTTACAATGTGGCCTGTCCCTGCTTCTTATCTAATATTATGCTACAATCTTCTTTGTTTCACACTGAGAACCAATTTTAGCAATGTCTAGACATACTGCTTTTTTGCATGAAGGATTTTCTATGGGCTACATTTTCTTGGTCCATTATGCTCCCACGTCTTCTTTAAAAAGTGATGTGGCGTGCTTTTTTATATTTAGTTTTTACCTCTCTAGGATTTATAGATACATTTATTTTCTCCATGTCTATACTACACCCTGATTCTTTTTGTTTCATACTTTAAAAATAATACCTTGTATGTCTCTGCCAGTCATGTATTGTTCACTGAACATGGGACCACTCTATTCTTCATATTTGTATCTTATCACAGATAAGTTTGTAAATCTGTTAGCATTCAATACATAATGGTAAAATGAATGAATGATTTTAGCATTACACATTGTCTCAAATATTTTTAAAATCTAGGCTATGAATTATAAATAAAATATTTACTAATTTTCAGCTGTAACTTTTTACTGCTGAAAATTTGAATTGTTTGCCATAATTATTTATACAAGTATACCCTGAAGATACTGCAGATTTGGTTTTAGTCCA
>NW_007248570.1:32024-32863 GCF_000164805.1 Carlito syrichta | reverse complement strand
TCCAACTCAAAAAAAAAAAAGCAAGTCACATAAATTGATTGGCTTTGTATGGATATAAAAGTTATACTATACTATAGTATGTTATGTATGCAAAAGCATTATGTCTTAAAATCAATGTACATACTTTAGTTAAATGCATTATGCTAAAAGCCATCTGAATCTTTATTAAGTTAAAATTTTTGGGGGGAGAACGTCTTGCTTCAGTGACTTCTAATTATGGTGGTTGCTGAAGATTATGGTAACCGTGGTGGTTTCTTTAAATAAGATGACAATACGGTTAATTAATAGACTCCTCTCTTCACCAAATATTATACTTTTTAATTATACCTGCAGTAGGCTTTCTTTCAAAAATTGGAGTCTATTCTCTCAAATCCTTTCATTCCTTTATCAGCGAAGTTTTAGTAATATCTGAAATCTTTTATCATTTTCACAGTGTTCACATCATCTTTATCAGAAACAAGAAATCACTTTCTTTGCTCAACCATAAGCAGCAACTCTTCATCTGTTTAAGTTTTATCATAAGATTATAGCAGTTCAGTCACATTTTCAGGCTCCACTTCTAATTCTAGTTCTCTTACTATTTATTTCCTTTGCATCTGAGGTTACTTCTTTCACTAAAGTCTTGAGGCCTTCAATGTCATCCATGAAGGTTGAAACCAACTTCTTTGAAATTCCTGTTAATGAAAATATTTGGATCTCCTCCCATGGAGCAGGAATGCTCATAATAACATCTAGAGTGCTTAATTATTTCCAGAAGATTTTAAACTTATTTTTCTTGAGATTCATCAAGGAAATCACTATCTAAGGTAACTGTAGAATTACAATATACATGCCTTAAA